>NC_060278.1:7573555-7704888 GCF_021613505.1 Equus quagga
CTGCCCATGGGCCCTGTCCCCATGCCAGCGGGGCAGCAGAAGTGGGCGGCAGCAGAAACTCTGACTGCCCATGGGTCCTGTCCCCATGCTATTCCACTCTCTAAATAAAAGAGCACTACTGCCAGATCTTAAGAGTCTAAGAAATCTTTCTTTCGACTCCTCGGCTCACCGACCCCGCATCAGTAGAGAGTAGAAAATAAAGTTGTTCTCAATCCTTCTTATACCCAAGATAATTACTATTGATATCTTGGTATATTTCCTTCCTTCTATACCTAGTTATTTAGATTGCTTGTTTGTTTTATATAGTTGTGATTATGTTATGCATACAATTTGATATCAGTTTTTCATTTATTGTCTGGTGAGAGTGGCGTAGTGTGGTGGCTAAGAATACAGACTCCAGAACTGGCACTGGAGTTCATATTCCAACATCTGCCATTTTCTAGCTGTGTGGCTTTAGCATTTCTGTGCCTTAGTTTCCATAGCTATAAAATGGTAGTAATAATAGTAACAATTTCATAGAGTTGTTGAGGGGATTAAATGAGTTATATGGAAAGCCCTTAGCATCCGACATATAGTAATTATATGTGTTAGGCACTTTACTAAGCTATTATATACGTGTGAGATATTTTGAGGATTTCCCCTCAAAATGGAAGGTGGGAAATTTCACAAAGAATGGTGATGTCTTTCACATTTATAGGAAAGCAGGAAGAATGGTTGGGAGATGATAAGGAACATGTGTGGCTTTATTTGTGTTGAATTGGAGTTACAGGCAAAGGAAGAGGTGGAAATATCTAGGAGGACTAGGAGATACAATGAAGAAGTTCAAGAGAGCAGTTATGACCAGATATTACAGCTTTGGAAGACATCCTCCTACATGTGACAGTCAATATTAGAAGAAAAAAATAAAATCACTAAAGAAAAGAAAAAGCGTTGAGGACAAACTCTGGAGAACACTCGCACTTAAAGAATGAAAGAAGGAAGCGGAACTGGGAAAGGTGAAACAAAAGGTAAAAACTTAGAAGGGGAAGTAAAAAGGAGAACTGAGGTGGGGTAAGGTGATTTTTGGTCACGGAAGCCAGATTTTCTTTGTTGTGGCTGAGCTCCACCATGGGGGAGCATAACAGAGAGATGACCTCCCCCAATCCTGGATGGGCAGCTGGCAGGAGCCATTCCTCTAACGCTCTTGCCATCGTCCAGGATGGCGCCTGGAAAGGGAGTGAGTATCACAGGCACAGGTCCACCCTTTTCTTCCTTCCGGTAGTCCCCTAAATCCTATTCTTCTCTTTGACTCTGCTTCCCTGGAACCCTGCTAGGCCTTCTGTTGACTAGGATTTTCCCCACACAATAGGAGAATTGAAGAACTCATCCCTTAGGGCCTGGGAGGTTAAATGCAGTGACAGAGGTGGGGAGGAATAAAGGCCACCTTCTTGTTACGTAATCCTATTTTGTGTGTCAGAAGATGATTCTGCCTCTCCTTTAGGAATTGTTGCCATTCCTTTGATAACAATCCTAACCTCCTTCCAAATTTACAGACACCTCAAGACAAGGAGAGGAAAGGCTGTGCACTAAGCAGGACAAAAAGAAAGCATGTTAATTTTAGCATGTTCCTGTCCCTCCTTAGCACCCTGTTCCTTATTTTAAAAAAGGTAAAAGAAGGGCATATAACTGGAGGCGTGAAAGGGTGTCAGAAGGCACAAGAGAAAGGGACAAGTGCAGGGGTGAGGCTTGGAAAAGAGGAGTAACAAGTTTTGAACAAACATAAAGAAGACGGAAAATACATGGAAATTGTGATCTGTGGGCCGGCCCCGTGGCTGAACAGTTAAGTTCGCACGCTCCACTTTGGT
Organism: Equus quagga; assembly: GCF_021613505.1. Classification (NCBI taxonomy): domain Eukaryota; kingdom Metazoa; phylum Chordata; class Mammalia; order Perissodactyla; family Equidae; genus Equus; species Equus quagga. The sequence continues at coordinate 7,575,400 of NC_060278.1, forward strand.
GGCCCGGGGTTTCACTGGTTCGGATCCTCGGGGCACAGACATGGCACCGCTTGTCAGGTCAGGCTGAGGCAGCGTCCCACATGCCACAGCCAGGGGCACTCACAGCTAGAATCTACAACTATGTACTGGGGGGGCTTTGGGGAGAAGAAAAAAAAATGAAGATTGGCAACAGGTGTTAGCTCAGGTGTCAATCTTTAAAAAAAAATTTGATGTGGAAAGAAGGATAGTGGAAGGAGTTCATGTAAGATGACTTTGGTCAAGAGTGTAGACAGGCTTGCAGGGGTAAAGTGCGTGAGCTCTGGAAGTAGACACTCTGATTCAAATCCCAGTTCAGCTACTTCTTAGCTGTAAGACCTTGAGAAAATTCCTTGATCCTTCTGAGTCTCAGCTTCTGCGTCTGTAAACAATGTGATGATAGCATTGTAATATCTACCTGATAGGCTTGTTAGGAGGATTAAATGCACTATTATGCCTATGTGTTAACTATTTTTAGTCTGAATAATCAGACCAAGGTGTGTCAGAAAATGTTGGGAAAATCTGGTGACAGACAGAGGCAGAAGAAAATCCACCTTGCAATTGTTGATGGCGATTCGGGCAGCCAGACACTCAGAACAGGAGAGGATTTTTCTTTATTCTCTTTATCGCCTCTGGAGGTGTTATAAAGACTGGCCTTCCTGGGGCTGGCCCAGTGGCTCCATGGTTAAGTTCACACATTATACTTTGGTGGCCCAGGGTTCAATGATTTGGATCCCAGGTGCGGACCTGTGCACCGCTTGTCAAGCCATGCTGTGGCAGGCGTCCCACATATAAAGTGAAGGAAGATGGGAACGGATGTTAGCTCAGGTCCAGTCTTCCTCAGCAAAAAGAGGAGGATTGGAGGCAGATGTTAGCTCAGGGCTAATTTTCCTCAAAAAAAAAAAAAAGACCTGCCTTCCACCACTAAAAATGTATGTTATCAGAAGACAGGGACTTTGGTCTGTTTTGTTCATGATTGACATAATAATTTTGTAAGTAAGTAAGTAATTAGAAATACATGAACTTGTAGGGAAGCTCGTTCAGAATTGAGTCTGAGTTCCACAAGACACAGGAGAGGCTAGGGAGGGGTGGATGGAGCAGGAGTGGTGATTCAGGAAGGGCTGGCCGGAGGGGTCTGCGTGGGGGGAGCAGGGTGGATGAAAGAGAGGAGGAAGCAGAGGGTAGGAGTTCAGCCTGCAGAGATGTAAGCAGCATTCTCGAATGTTCGTGGGAGGGTTTCATGGGACCCAGGCCAGGGAAATATGCTCCTCCTATTTGGTCTATTCCCGTTTAACATCCTTCTGTTGTCAACTTTTTGGAAATTACATTTGTCTAGATTAAATGTATATTAAATTGTTTATAATGATACCTTATTTAATTTATTCCATGGTTTTTAATATTTTTTTCTTATTTTTCTTATTTCATTTGAGTTTTTTTTGATGAAAATTTCAGGATTCATCTGTTTTGGTGGAGATTTTTCTTATTAAAGGAAACCCATTTGAATGTACTTGTTAATTTAAATTATGTCTTGGTTTCTACTTTGTTCCTTCGTAAATCATATTACTTTCTTCCTTCTGGCATCTTCAGGATTTTATTCTTTTCCTTTTTTCTGAAGTCTTGAGTTCAGTGTGTAATAATTTAAAAACAAAATAGCTGTGTGTTTCCTGAAACAGGCCCTTGTTCGTGGTCTTTCCAGAGTGTGGAGGTTGTGGGGGGCAGGGGGATAGAAAAAGGGGCGGATCTCTGCTGATTTGCATCCCAGATGCCTGAATTTTAAAATGGCCCCAATGTCAACCCCTAAACTACAATTATTTCCTTTGCAAACTTCAATCATCTATAAATTACTGCCTTGTGTAATTTTGGAGACAGAGTGGTTTTATTTTCTCCGCTTCCTTTCTCTAACCTCACCCGAAAGCTACGCCCAATACTGTACCCTGGGCTGGTCTGCAGTTTTCCCGCCATGGATGGCGGGCAGAATAGAGCATAGTGATAGAAAGCAGAGACCCTGCACTTGAGCAGTTGTGGGTTCACATCCAGCTCTGCTCTCTCCTCACTGCCTGACCTTTGCCAGGTTATTTGACCCAAGCCTCACTCTCCTAACTTGGTAACATGGGGGTCATGATCGCACCTGCCTTGAAGAGCAGTGGTGAGCACTAAAGGAGACGATGCGTGTCAGACATTTACCACGAAAGGAATGTCATATCAGCTAATCTGGTTTGTTACACTTCTCGAAGGGCTTTCACATACAGGTTTTTGCATCATCCACACACCCTCCCATGGTTTACATAGGACAGCTATTATTCTTAGTTCGCAACGAGGAAAATGAGACACAGAGATATTAAAGGCAATTTACGGGGTTAAAACTAGTTAATGACTAGAATTTGAGATTCCCAGTTATGTGTTCTTTTTTTTTTCTTTTTTTGAGGAAGATTAGCCCTGAGCTAACATCTACTGGCAATCCTCCTCTTTTCGCTGAGGAAGACTGGCCCTGAGCTACCATCCGTGCCCATCCTCCTCTACTTTATATGTGGGATGCCTGCCACAGCATGGCTTGACAAGCAGTGCCATGTCTGCACCTGGGATCTGAACTGGCAAAGCCTGGGCTGCCACAAACTTAACTGCTGTGCCACTGGGCTGCCCCCGACATGTGCTTTTTCTAAAGGGTAAGTTAGCTCTTAGCAAAAAATGGGAAATAATGTTTTTTCGTTTATAGTGCACAAATGGCCCTCCTCATATTCTTTAGTTATTTCCTAGGGTCTTTATCCTCTGGCTAAAATCTCTACAAATAAGGCTTAACATGTTATATCTCCTAGTGGGCTTCTATATTTTATCAGTGAATTCTTAAAAAAATCAGAAAACCTTCAAGGAGTGAAGAACAAATCTTTAAAAGAAATATTAAGGCCAGGAAGAGTGTTGAGCACGGGGCCTGCCCAGTGAGTGAGCTTTCTTATGACATCTTGTGGTAGATGGAACTATGCCCCAAAACATGTCCACATCCTCATCCCTGGGAGCAGCCATGTCACTTAACATGGCAAAAGGAATCTCACAGATGTGATTGAATTTAGGTTCTTGAGAAAAGGAGATTATCCTGGATTATCCAGGCAGACCCAATGTAGTCACAAGGGTACTTATGAGAGGGAGACAGGAGGGTCGGAGTCAGAGAAGGAGAGGTGACAACGGAAGTAGAGGTGAGGGGAACAAAGAGAAAGAGAGAGATTGGAAGATGCTGTGCTACCACCTTTGAAGATGGAGGAAGGAGCTACAAGCCAAGGATTACAGGAGGCCTCTAGACACTGGAAAAGGTGAGGAAATGAATTACCCTCTAGAGCCGCAAAAGGAATGTAACTGTGCTGACACCTTGATTTTAGGACTTTTGACCTCCAGAAATGTCAGAGAATAAATTTATGTTGTTTTGAGCCACTAAGTTGGTGGTAATTTGTTACAGCAGCAAGAAGAAACTGGTACACATCTCAGACTCCATCTCTGGGCAAGCAAACTTGTTTTTTCCGCTAGTCAGCCATTTCCAACATAGACCAAGGGGCTCAAAGGAACGCGGTGCCGCACAACTATTGCAAAATGAGCTGTGGGATCAGAATTGACCAAGAGTTCAAATGGGAAACCAATGACTTTGGAAACGGTATGATCATTAGTAGGGGAGGTGTTTGGTATAGAGAAGAAACCGTAGATTCTGGGCCACTGCATGTTGTTGTGCAGGTCGGGTCCAGCCCGGCGGGCCCTGACTGAGGAGGCAAATGAGAGCAGAGATTCAGGCAAAGCCTCCTCTGCCAAGGAGCTCACCCTGGCATGGAGCGGCATTTTCCAAGAGGAAGAAACACCTTTTTCTAATTTGCCCAAAGGTACCAAGTGGATTAGCAGCAGTCCTAAAAGACTTATCCCGATTCCGTCAAGGACCAATGAGCTGAACTCACATAAGTCACTTACCCTCTCTGGGTTTGTTACCAGCAATCGTTTAGGATATACGCTACGACTAGTTAAGTACTTAACCTCATTGCCATTCAATTCCTTTACTGTAAAAGGGAAGCTTCAGATGGGGTGAACTCACCCTCACCAACTCCACTCCAGTTCTGCTTGCTTTCTTACATTGCATAGGCTTCTTGCCTCAAGCATACACCTGCTACCTCAGGACCTTTACACTCACTGTTTCCTTTACACAGCACATGACTCTCTTCCTCACTTCATTTAGGTCTCTGCTAGAAAGGCATTTATTCAGAGAGGGCTTCCTTCACTGATCATTCTGTTTAATGGCATCACCCTTATACTCTACTCCCTTACTCTGCTTTGTTTTATTCATATTACCTCTCACTCTCTAACACTGTATTGTTTACCTGGTCACTGTTTGTCTCCTGCATTGGAACGAAGGCCTGTAAGGCCAAGAACATTGTTCTGTTCACTGCTCCCCCTCGGCACCCGTGGCCTAAGCACATGGTAGGGGTTCAGTAAGTGTTTGTTAAGTGAGTGGACTTTTCTCCTCGTGGTAAACCTGCCTTCCACAGTCAGGTGCTGAGGCGTTTCATGGGTTTTCTGTGTAAGTTTTCTCCTGGGTCCTGTATGGAGGCGAAGTTGAGGGTGACTAGTCACTTCAGGATTTGTTCTGGTACCCTACTTACTGGTGTCACCATCTCTTAGGATGTGGCCAGAGCCTAATGAGGCATCTCACAAAATGAAACATTTTACTTAAAATTGGTCACCATAGAATGTCTGCTTCCTGCCCTGTTCGTCTTCACCTGCCAAACCACAGATTCACAGATACAAACTCATGCTTACCAATGAAAAATGCTAAGCTTTACATTAACCATTTGAAAACTAATCTCTGAGTTTTCATTTTAAGACCCCAAGTCAGCGTTTGGGAAAGAGCCACTCTCCTCCTTGTCCTCGACCTCGCCATGATTTTTCCTTTGCTGTCCCTATTCCTGAGTCTCTGAACCCTCCACTGCAGTCTCCCGACCCTTCAAAGTCTGGGTAGCACTTCAGGTGGGCAGGATGCAGAAGCTCACCACCTCCCTTCTTTTCCAAAGGAGCTAAGTTGTTCTAGTTCCTATGGTTTGGGTACTGTCGTTAAGTACATGCCTGAGTGGAAAAATCACCCATGTTCTGATTCTCCTAACTCAAAGTCATTTTCGTTTGTGCCCAGGAATAACTTCTAGCTCTGCTTTTCAATTCTTCTGACTTTAAGGACTCCCAGATGGTGGGAGGGCTAGAGAGGAATTTGTACCACTGAGACTCTCACTATATATTTTTCTGCCAGTTACTCCTTGCAAAGTGTGAGTCCCAATGATTACCAGGTGCGCAGGCCTATATCTCTCCACTTAGTATGGGTTCCTTGATCACATGTCATAGAGAGGCATGACTTTTCCTGTGAGGTTAGCATTCGGGTAATACACGATGGTGATGGATACCTGGTCCAGAATCACCACTCTTTTCTCTAATGTTTTTAGTGTATATTCTGAAACATTGGCCAGCCACTGGAAGACACTTAAAATATAGATTCATATTTGAAATGCCCTGAGTGGATATTAAACTTTTCACTGTAAATTCCTCTGTCAATGATGGGCAGATAAATTTGGAGAGAAATTTGAGTCTAACTTTTGTCTCAATAAAACAGTAACATTCCTTCTTTTCGGCCATAGGAATGACTTTGTCCCTAAGTGGCTGAGATCCACATCAGTTTGAAGTGCCTCGTGTGAAGCAAAAGGACAGTTTCATTATCTGAACAAAGCAACTTGGCCTCGTTGCGGGAAGCTCATTAATTTCAAATGGAAAATAATCAGCTCAGAAAAGGATGGGTGGGATCCTGTCTTCCTCTTTTTCCTGTAAATTAGAGGAAAATAATTTTTGGCCGAAAGCTGGCTTGGCAAGAGGTTTGACTCTCCAAAGAAAAACCCCTGTTGAGAGCAGATAGGTTACGACCGCCCAGAAAGCAAGGAGGACAGCTGGGGCCCCATGTCTGCATCCATTTGTCCCACACTTTTGAAATTGGCAGTGGTCTCTGCGGCTTACATCACAAGAGGGTTTCCATAAGGCTCACCTTTTCCAGGCAAATGTTCTCCTGCAAGTGTTCTCTGTAAGAATTTATGGGCCATTAGTGACCAGCTACAGATTTCCAGATGCCCATCTGCTACTTTCTCTCTTTCCCCTTTTTCTGTTCTACCGAATTGGAGATTAATGTTTGGGTGGGCGAGAAGAGGCTGAGAGGAAGTAAAGGAAAATAAGAATTTCTAGCTTTTTTAACAGTAATAATGAAAGCGAAACTTGAAAACCACCGGATCCTATGCCTTAGTTTGTAAAGACAGAAGCAAATTAAATGCAAACACTCTATCTGCATAAGCAGCTCATTTTTCTGCTTCCTTCTGACATTATTTTCATCACTCTCTTTCTCCTTCATCCAATTTTTTTTCTTCTCCTATTTTTCTCAACCTGTTTCATTTTTTCCTTCTCCAACCCTTTCCTTGTCCATCTTTCTTCTTCCTTATTCTCTGTCCTTACTTTCTCCTTTAGTCTCTCCTTCTCAGTAATTTCTCTCCCCAACGGCAGACGGTAGGAGAGTTCTGGATTTCGTGTCCCATGACCTGAGAATGGAACAAGATATGAAGCCACTTCATTTGGTTCATGTGGTAGCAACAATAGAGTCTTTCTAAACATTTACAGGGACCCAAGGAAATGCTTAGGATAAAATCTCTTTTAGTGTCTCCATATTGTCCTCTTGCACTAGGATATTTTTTAAATTGCGCTACTATAATATTTATTAAAAACATAATTTAAGAATTTGGGGCTTGTAAATATTTCAGTATGATTTTTAAATCAAGGCTAAGATGCCTGGTAGCTTCATACCTACAGGTGGCTTTAGGTTTTATTTTACCTTTTTTACTTTTTTTATTAGTTTTATCTTTAAGTTTTTCAGAATAATCGGTATAATAGATCATCACAGTAATCTCTGTGTTAGAAAAGCTTTCTTAATTATAATCAAATTGGCTAAGTGTTCATGTTTTTAAAATTATTTGATGATGCTAGTAGTTAGAAGAGAACACATTTAATTGTATTCTTTTGGGATATTTTATTAATTGTGTTAGAGTGCCCTCTTACACGGATTTGGGAAGAGCCCCCTCTTTTGCCCACGGGAAGCTCTGGTCCTGAGTGCAAAAGCTCCCCCATCTTTCCACAGCAGCGTCTGGTAGCCCTTTGCCCATGTCTTGTTTACAACCCTCCATCTTACTGCCACGGGTGGTGCAATGATTCGTTTCATGTGTCAACTTGACTGGGCTAAAAGATGGCCCAGACAGCTGGTAAAGCATTATTTTGGATGTGTCTGTGATGGTGTTTCCAGAAGAGATTAGCATTTGAATTAGTGAACAAGGTAAAGCAGATGGTGCCTCCCAATGTGGTGGGCATGATCCAATCCCTTAAGGGCCTGAGTAGAACAAAAAGGTGGAAGCAGGGTGAATTTGGTCTCTCTCTTGAAGTTGGGACATCATCTTCTCCTTCTTTGGGCATAGGTCCTTCCTATTCTCAGGTCTTCAGATTCAGATTGAATCATGCCACAGGCTTTCCTGGTTCTCCAGGCTGCAGTTGGCAGATGGGGAACTTCTTGGCCTTCATAATTATATCATCCAAGCCTCTTTTATATATATAAGAGGAGATTTATATATCTATATCTATATCCTGTTTGTTCTGTTTCTCTGGAGAACACTAGCTAATTTGCATGGGGGCCGCCACGATTCCCCATTCATTCATGTGGCCTAGACTGGTCCCACTAGTGTGGGATCGAGTGTGACCACCTAGGCTATTTGTGACTCCTGGAACCCATCAGCATTCTGTTTGTCTGGGTTAACGCTCCTAATTCTCCCTTGCATATTGTCCTTTTGCCTGCAGTGAAGAGTCTGATCAATTCCTCATCTTCACAGGAATGTCTTCAAAGTAAGAAAAGTATAAAAATAAAGTAATATAGAGGCTGGCCCCATGGCCAATTGGTTTAAGTTCTGTATCCTCTGCTTCCACAGCCCAGTTCACGATTTCGGATCTTGGCACAGACCTATTCTGTTTATCAGCCAGGCTGTGGAGGCATCCCACATACAAAACGGAGGAAGATTGGCACAGATATTAGCTCAGGGCTAATCTTCCTCAAGCAAAAATTTAAAAAGAAGATTGGCAATGGATGTTAGCTCAGGGTGAATCTTCCTCACCGAAAATTTAAAAAATAAATAAAATAAATATGGTGTCATCTTCCAGAGAAAACCCCTAAATAAATTATTGTTTGAAATTAGCAGATATTTACACAACATAATGCTGGCAATAAATCCTTAGAGTCATGGTTGGACTCAGCTATCTTTGTCTTCACAGGCATTGCAAGTATCTGGCATGTAACAGGCGCTTCTTAAATTTTGAATTAATATGTGAAATGAATTAAATAGGCTCTAATAGCATTCTAGAATTTGAGAATACAAGAGAAAGAGAGAGAGATAAAAAAAGAGTACAGGCAAAAACTAATATTTCAGCATCAGAATTAATTATTTATATTAATTGAAGACTCGTCGGGGCTGGCCCAGGGGCATAGCAGTTAAGTTCACACATTCTGCTTCAGCAGCCCAGGGTTTGCCAGTTCAGATCCCGGGTGTGGACCTACACACTGCTTGTCAAGCCATGCTGTGGCAGGTGTCCCACATATAAAGTAGAAGAAGATGGGCACAGATGTTAGCTCAGGGCCAGTCTTCCTCAGCAAAAAAGAGGAAGATTGGTGGTAGATGTTAGCTCAGCGCTAATCTTCCTCAAAAAAATGGGGAGGGGGAGGAAAAGACTTATCATTTACTATATACGAACAAAAATAATTAAGTTATATAAATCATCAGTATATAACCTTTAAAGAATATTAAACAAATTGCAAATCTACAATTCAATAGCGGGTACTTTTTTCTGAGACGGATTAAATAACGTGACATAAAAAGGTGCTCTGGCTTTTTTGTTTTACAGCTTAGTTGAAATATAGTTATATACAATAAACTACACATATTTTAGAGTGTACGATTAATAACTTTTGACATATGTGTGTATCCATGAAACCATCACCACAATCAAGATAATGAGTATATCTGTCACCCTCAAAAGTTTCCTTGCATCCTCTTATAGTCCCACCTTCCCACCCATGTCCACTCACTCCCCATCCCCAAGCAACCACTGATCTGCTTTTTAATCACTATAGATTAATTTGCATTTCCTAGAATTTCATATAAGTGGAAGCATACAGCATGTACTCTTTTTTTGTCTGGCTTCTTTCATTCAGCATGATTATTTTGAGATTCATCCATGTTGTTGTGTGTATCGATAGTTCATTCCCTTTAAATGCTGAGTGCTGTTCCATCGTATAGGTAAACCACAATTTATCTGTTCACCTGTTGATGGACATTTGGGTTGTTTCCAGTTGGGGGCTACAGTATCACCAATAAAGCAGCTACAAACATTCCTACACAATGCTTTCCAAAGCAGTGGTACCATTTTACATCCTCACCAGCAGTGTGTGGGAGTTCCATTTACTGCACATCCTCTCCAACACTTGGTATGGTCAATATCGTTAATTTTAGCCATTCTCATTGATGTGTAGTGGTATTGCGTTGTGGTTTTCAATTCCGTTTTACCAGCGACTAACGATGTTGAATGTTTCTCATGTGCTTGTTTGCCATCCATATATCTTCTTTGGTGAAGTGTCTTTTCAACTCTTTTGCCCATTTAAAAAATTGGATTGTTTATTTTCTTATTGAGTTTTGACTGTTCCTTATGTTTTTCTAGACACAACACCTTTATCAGATATATGATTTGCAAACGTTTTCTCCTAGTTTGTGGTTTGTCTTTTTATTATTATAACAATATCTTTCAAAGAGAAGTTTTAATTTTGATGAAGTCCAAGTTATCAATTTTTTCTTTTATGGATGATATCTGAGAAATCTTTGCCCAACCCAAGGTTACAAAGATTTTCTCCTAGAAGTTTTCTTTTAGAAGTTCTATAGTTTTATGTTTTATATTTATGTCTATGATCCATTTTGAAGGAATTTTTAGATATGGCATGAGGTATGAATCAAAGTTCACTTTTTGTATATGGTTATCCAATTATTCCTGCATCTTTTGTTGGAAGAAAAATCCTTGTTGCACTAACTTACCATTGTACTTTGCTGAAAATCAATCGACCCTGTATGTGTGGCTTTATTCTGGACTCTCTATTCAATTCTACTGATGTATTTGTCAGATTGTGCTGTGTTTTTATTCTTGAGTTTATTGGGTTTTGTTTTTCACTTTGACAACAAAATAGAAAACTTTTTAAAGATATCATCAATCACACTACTGGACAAGTCATTATTGGAGATCAATCAATCATTATTGGAGGAATTTTTGTTAATACAGATTGATGTTTGGTTTTTTTGGGACTTGTTTTTTAAATAAGCTAACCAATATTTAATAATCTACCTACAAAAGATCTCAAAAAGACTAATGGAGCTTTTTTGGGGAAAAGGTAAAGCAACCTTTGTAATTCTGAAAAGAAAAATACTGCATAATACAAAATAATATAAACAATGATTTTGTTCTTTTTAACTGGAGGAAATGATTTTCTCTTATGGATTCACTGAAACATTGATGATTGAGTTTACCAATAAAGCATATTTTAGACTGGGCTTCAAAGATTTAAAATTTTCTTAATTTTCTTTACATTTTCAATTTGTGTGTTCAGAGAAGCATTATTCCACATATTACCAAATAAATGCTTAAATGTATATTATTAATGGATGTTACTATTTTAATCAGTGCTTTTCTACTTTGTAAGAATGGATCTCCTATAGCAGCATATCCTTGGCTATTCAGAATGAAGAAGAGAGGGAATATATTTGGGTCCTGGCAACCAACAGTCATAGGATATACAACAAAATCTCCCTTCCTTTTGGTTAGTGCTTTCTATTATTTACTTTGTGCGTACATGGGTATTTTATCCAGCTTCTGAGAGTTTAAAGGGTAGCACTATCATATACTGCACTAAAGGAAGCTGATTTGAGAAAAATTAGGCCACAGGCATTTTCCATGTATGTTTTTGCTACAGCTCCACATATTTCAAAATAGGAAGAGTGTAAAACAGGAATGACTGAAATAGGAGTTCTTTTTCCAGTTATATAATTGGTCTGACATCTGATTGTGGATAATCTCTGCCTATTTTCTCATCTATAAAGTGGGAATAATTCATGTAACAGAAGAGAGAAGTTATGTAGTAACATGTCACATTTCTACAGAGTTTGGCTGTTCTTCAAGGGCTTTCACAATCATTTTGACACTGTGAATCTCCCAGTCACCAACAGGGTAGGCAGGTGGGGATCAATATGTTCATTTCATGACTTTTGCCGGCAAAAGAAAATTAGAACAGGGGCCGGCCCGGTGGCACAGCGGTTAAGTGTGCACTTTCCGCTTCGGTGGCCTGGGGTTTGCCAGTTCGGATCCCGGGTGCAGACATGTCACTGCTTGGCAAGCCATGCTGTGGTAGGCGTCCTACATATAAAGTAAAGGAAGATGGGCACGGATGTTAGCTCAGGGCTAATCTTCCTCAAAAAAAAAAAAAAAAAGAAAATTAGAACAATAAACATGAAGGTTGAAGAAGAAGTGTCCAGGCGATATACTCTGATTTATTATAATAATATAAGACATATGTGTCTCTGTGAGTATTTTCCCATGTTAAATTCTGTAGGTTCATGAATAATAGCAAAAAGTGATTAAAATTGTTATCCAAAAAGTAACCTGATATCATGTTATAATCACAGTGATCACATTTCTTTTATAGTCTACTTTTACAAGAGTAAAATATGTTGCCTATTTGGGGAAGAGCAGGGGTGATCTGAAAGAGAGCTCACATGTGTCTCAGAGGACTGCAGATGACAGGGAGCAAATGACAGAAGTGAGGATGAGACTGGAGGAGAGGGGTCCGGAAGCTTAGGGAGGGCAGCTGTGTGTAAAGTGTAGGAAAGCGGGCACAGGCTTGCAGTGGGGAAGAAAGATGCCGAGGAAGAGGACAGTCACAGAGGAAGTGATGCAGAGACGAATGGGGAAGAAAGTGCATTAACAGGGAGTAGAAAATGTTAGAGGAAATAGCACTGGTCTGATGTCTGCTATTATGGTTCCAAATGGATAAAAGAAATTCAACAGATGTTAAAAAAAGAAAAAGAAGACGACGGAAAATGGGACAGACTGTGGGACTATTCAAAGGGCATTTTTTTTTTCCTAATGAGCTCCCAAGAGGTCAGTTGTAGAAATCTTAACGATAAGATCTATGGGATGATTCCCAGAAGCAGTTTCACGAAGCCCACAATGCCAGGCATGAAAGGGGAAGAATTTGGGAGTTGGTCAATTTACAATCTATTACTTCGGGAATCTACAAGAAAAGAGGAAGACTGCAGGCGGACCTCTGTCACAGTGCCAGCGGGCAGGCCAAGGCCAAAGACTAAGATCTCTTCTTATTACTGAGATGTGAAAGGGTTGCTGGAGATTACGTAGTTATGTAGTTAAAATGATATTGCAAAGTTACCTCAGTCAAGTAAGAGAACGCACGCATACTGGACAAAGAAAGAGAAAGTATATTTGAAGAAGAACTACGGTAAGTAGAAGTAGGATACACCATTCTTTTTTTTGTTTTGTTTTTGTTCTTTTGAGGAAGATTGGCCCTGAGCTAACATCTGCTCCCGATCCTCCTCTTTTATGCTGAGGAAGACTGGCCCTGAGTTAACATCTGTGCCTATCTTCCTCTACTTTATATGTGGGACGCCTGCCACAGCATGGCTTGTCAAGCGGTGCCATGTCCATACCTGGGATCTGAACTGGTGAACCCCGGGCCACTGAAGCACAACGTGAGAACTTAACCGCTGCGCCACCAGGCCGACCCCTCTGGTGTGCCTTGCCTGAAGTATGTACAAACTATAGATATATTTAAAAACAATGTGTCTCCATAAATATCTATCCTAGAGCATCAAGAGTTCATTAACTTCATACAAAACTGCTTGTTTGAGGACAAAATCAGTGGTGGAATTGACCAGGGGCAGAGTTGGGAAATGAAGCAACTCAGTGCTTGCTGACTGCCCAACAGGGAAAGTGTTGTAGGAAACACGAGCTGAGAATGTACTCCTGACTGAGCAGCTGCACATGTAGGAAAGCTCTCTAGCTTAGATCAGCAACATCCTATGTTAGAAGAAGTCAGATTGGTCAACTGCCTTAGCATCTGTCCATTCATATACTTCTTTAATGTGCTCAGGTTTTTCATCTGTAAAGAAAGATGATACTAGCACCTGTATCACACATGCACACACACAGTGTTTTTGTGAAGAGCAATTGAGATAATGATTGTAAAGCATTTGGCGTCTAGTAGGACCTCTATGTGTGTTAGATGGTAAGCCCACAGGACTGTTTTGGCCTTTTACCACAGAATCTCCAATGGCTAGCAGAGTGCCTGGCAAATAATAGGCATTTAATATACATCTATGGGATGGAGAAATGACTTCATGACTCCAAATCCACCACCCCAGCTGAGATGCTTCTTTATTTTAGGTTGTTGTAGCAGCCTCCTTATGGGTTTTCTTGACTCCAGTCTTGCCTCTCTCTAATCTGTTCTCCAAAATGTCACCAGAGTTTTCTAAAACACAAATCTGGTTATGTCATTTTTTGGCTAATTCTTAAGAGTCTTCCCATCACATCCAGATAAAACCTGATCTCCTTAGCGTGGCTTAAAAGGCCTTTCATCCTTGGCCCACACACTTCTCTCTTTTCAGAAAATCCCTTCTCGCTTGATGCTCCTTAACACAAGGTAACTCTTCTTTCTCAGGGTATATTGATTAGAAATTGAATTCTGCTGCCTGTAATACAAACCTAATTACATTGGCTTTAAATAATTTTTTTCCCCTCACATTACAAGAAATTTGGAAGTGGGCAGTCTGGAGCTTGCTGAGCTTGCTGCGTTTTAATGGACCAAGATTCTTTCTGGACTCCCAGTCACCACTGAGAACTGCAGATCACCCACGTCAACAGCATAGCTATTAGGACTGAGAACTGGGACCACCCATATCACCCGCTGGGGCTAAGAAATATGAGAATTTGAGAACAAATGCTGGGCGTGGAAATGCCCAACTAAGCGTGGCTTAGTTGTTGATTCTGGAACACTTTGCCCAAAGAAAAGACAGTAAGCGTTAAATAACTTCACTGTTGCTTCTGGAGATTTCTGCACATCCGTATATTGAACAGTCTTCTGACCCAGGTAAACGGCTCACCTTACACAACAGTTTACTTACCATGACTCACTGCTGGGACTGTGAAGGCGGCGTCTCCCTGCCTGCAGTGAGTTCTAATAAACTGAACGTTGCTTTATGAACAGGCTGTCTGGTGATATTTGGGGGATTTCAAAACCATCCTTAGCTTGTGGCTTCTGTCTTTGATTTGGAGATAACTTATCTTTATTCCAGGCTCAAACAAATGGCGAAGGGTGAAAGGCAAAAAGCATATGCCAACTAAATCTTACCTTTTATTAACACCTGGATTGCTGGAAAGTGAGGACTGCAACGCCACTCTATTGTTAGGAAAACTAAAGCAGTTTACGTCTCTGTTGCATAAAATGATACTCAGAGCGGGGTGAGTCCTCTTAAGTCAGTGTTCCTGTCTTGTTATCTTGATATTCTCTCAGTGCCTAATGTGAGGGCTTGCACTCCAGTGTGTTCATAGTCTTTTTGACTAGTGAATGACAAAATTTGGATGGAGTGAAATACCTTCAGTTTAGATGAAACTGTTTAGATTCGGATTATTAAAGATAACTACGGATCCCTTAATATCTGCAACAACCATGAAAATATGTATCCTAAGCTCTTCCCGCCCAGGATGGCCCCAGCGCATCTGTAAGGACCAGAACAATTGAGACAACTGACTCCATGGAATGTGGACGCTAAACAGTTCTGAATTCTTAATCGTGATTTACTGAGCTTCCCATATTTAAAAAGAAACCTTTTGTCAATTTCAAATCTAACAGGTGCTTCGTGTAGAAATTTACAAATTGTAGAATGAAAGCTCTCACTCCTCCCTGCCACCAAGCCTCTCCACCCACCCCCTACCAGAGGGCAGTGCAGTTAATACTTTGGTTTATATCCTTTCAGACAATTTTCAATGCATTTAGAAACATGTATATATACAAACAAACCTAAAAAATGATTTATATTATATAAATCATATTACATAAAATTTTCCCAAATTGGTTTCTTTCTATATTGTTTTTTAGAGAGCTTTCCATGTGAGTACCTATAGTTCAAACAAGTCTTTTTTTTTTTTTTGGAGGAAGATTAGCCCTGAGCTAACATCTGCTATCAATCCTCTTCTTTTTGCTGAGGAAGTTTGGCCCTGAGCTAGCATCCGTGCCCATCTTCCTGTACTTGATATGTGGGACGCCTGCCACAGCATGGCTTGACAAGTGGTGCCATGTCTGCAGCCGGGATCCAGGCTGGCGAATCCTGGGCCACTGAAATGGAACGTGTGCACTTAACTGCTGTGCCACGGGGCCGGCCCTAAACAATTCTTTTTAATAACTGCATAGCTTCTGTTGCATGAATGCACTTTAACCTGCTTAACTGCTACCTGAGCTCTTCCTTCCCTTCCTCCACTTTTTCCCCCCTTTCCTTCTTTTCCTTTTGCTGTTACAAACAATCCTATAATAAACTTCTTTGTATTAAGATTAGTTCCTAATAATTTTCATTCTTTCAATGTTTGCCCATGTGATGGGTGAAATGTAGTGTCTCCTTGTTTCTTTTATTTGCATTTCCTTAATATTAATGAAGTGGGCGTATTTTAGTCTATTGGTCGTTTATATTTCTTTTGTGAGTTGGTTAGATCTGTGCTGTCCAATATGACAGCCACTAGCCAAACGTACCTATCCAGCACTTGAAATGTGGCTAACCTGAATTGAGATACACTGTTCGAATAAAACACACAAGAGATTTCAAAGACTTAGTCTAAGAAAAAGGATGTAAAATATCTCATTAATATTTTTATATTGATTATTCAAATAGTAATATATGGATATGCTGCTTTCAATAATTTTAATGTGGCTACTGAAAAATTTTAAATTACATATGTGGGTCACATGGTATTTCTGTTAGATAGAGATGGCTTAGACATTTCTTTTAGATGAGTTATCTTTTTCTTGTTGATTTATAGGAGCTCTCCATATATTGTTAGCATGTAGCCTTTGACTGTTGGATTTGTCGCAAATATTTCTTCTCAGTAACTTATTTTTTAATTTGAATTATGGAATTTCTTACAACACAAAAATTATAAGTTTTTAAGAATCAGTTTGTTTCGTTTATTGCTTCTGGGTTTTGTGTCTTGCTAAGGAAATCTTTCACCATATCAAGATTACAAAAATAACTTCCTGTATTTCTTTAAAGTCATTTCTTTCTTTAATGCTTACCTCTTTTGGGCATCTGGAATTAATTTTTTTGTTTTTGTTTAATGTAAGATAGGATGTTTTAAGACTTTTTACTGAATCATAGGATGGATACGTTGCTCTGCTTGCTTTCCCCACAGGTATGAAGTGCCTCCTTTTCCAGCTACTACTACATTTCTGTTAAAAATGAAACATTTGAACTCTTTCTTCTGTCTTATCAATATATTTGATTATTCCTGCGCCAGAATCTCACGGTTTTAATTACCAGTATTTTATAGACAGTTTCGATATCTAGGAGACCCAGCTTTTTAAAAAATTTCATTCATGGGCGTATTCTCTTCCGACGAACTTCAGAATCAACTTGCCGATATCTATATAGAATCCTGTTAGGGGCCGGCCCGGTGGTGCAGTGGTTAAGTGCGCACGTTTCGCTTCTCGGCGGCTTGGGGTTCGCTGGTTGGGATCCCAGGTGCGGACATGGCACTCTTGGCAAGCCATGCTGTGGCAGACATCCCACGTATGAAGTAGAGGAAGATGGACATGGATGTTAGCTCAGGGCCAGTCTTCCTCAGCAAAAAGAGGAGGATTGGCAGTAGTTAGCTCAGGGCTAATCTTCCTCAAAAAAAAAAAAAAGAATCCTGTTAGAATCCTGAGATTTTACTGAGAGTAGAGATTACTTTGGGGGAGAACTTACATCTTTACAATATTAAATATGTCTATGTAGGAATAAGATGTATCTCTTCATTTATTCATGTCTTTTAAAATGTGAATCAGTAAAGTTTTGCCTCTCTCTTAATATACGCCTTGCTCATTATGCATTAGGCCTTTTCTTAATTATTTTATTGTTTTTGTTGCCATGGTGAATCAACGGTTTTTTCCTCTACATTTTATAATTATGTTGATTTTGTATTCAACCAACTTAACTGAATCTTCTTTGGTTCTGTTTGTTTTCCGCCTGATTCTCTTTGCTTTTCTAGATACACAATTACATGATGTGCTGGAGTTGGGTTATGCCAGCTCAAGAGAGTCAATTGTGAAGTTTTCAGCAATTTTGTGAGCTAACTGTTAAACATAGCCATTATTCAAAATTAAATTAAGTTTACAGTTAGATTGTATTGAAAACAGAGACAATAAGTGCTCAAAATTATTATGTCCTAATTATTTTACTTAAATATGCCCTTTAAGTTATTTATTTCTAACGTTTCTGTACAATGGAAATTCTTTATAATAGTGTGCCACTGTATATCTCTTCCAAATTCACATTCCTTGAGTTCACAGTGGTAGCTTGAAAGCAACCACGAGGGGAGTGTTTACACCCTGAAAATCAGCAAATGCTGCAAGTCGGGACTTGACTTATTGTTTTGTTAATTATCTAGATTTAGCAAAGTAATGGAGAAAATGTTGATAGTGGAGATTAAATTTGAAAATGTGTCGTTACATTGTGAACAGCACAGAAAACTGAAGAAATACTCTTGTGATATTTAAAAACTATTTTTAATTTAATCAAGAAGTAGTTTACATCATGGGCCAACAACTATAGCTGACAAGTTGTTTCACGTTTGTCTTATTAATGTAAATGAAAACATCGACCAGTGTTCATGCTGGGAACTACTCTCAGAGAGCTAGTTATATATATGTATAGAGCATATGTCGTCACACTGCTGATTTTAAAGCATGTAAATAGTGAGAGTCTCTCTTCCTTTCAAAAATTATATCTCTTCATTTTTTGCATCTACTGCATTGGTTAGGACTCTATTCCATATTGTTAGGACAATATGGAATAATGATGGTGTTACTTGGCATTCTTGACTTGATCCTTATTTTAATATTTCTATTTGATCATTAGGCATGATGTTTGCTCTGGGTTTCTGGAAGCTACTAGTTGAATCTGGAATTCCATTTGAATACTTTCCTATGTACTAATAGGAAACTTCTTCAGCCTGTTCTCAGCAAAATTTCCTATTTTAAAAAAGTCTTCCATCTTCTACAGATCTCTATTTTCTTTCCAAAATTTTATGACCATATGGATTCCAGAGTCCTTGCAACATTTGGCACAATCCTGCAGTTAAACAAAACACCTTTTTATGGCTCCTTGAAAAGCTTGCCTATACTCATCGTTTCTACCTCCTAGCCTGCCATTTCTCTTTTGCCCACTCCATCCATGCTTTTGTCCTTATCCCTCATCCTGCACCATGGAAAGCACTTCTGCAAAAGTCACTAGAGACTCCATTTTGCCAAATTCAATGAACAATTCTCTGTCCTCATCTTAACATTATTATTATTATTATTGTTATTATTATAAACTTGACCATCTCTCCTTGAATCCCTTTCTCTTCTTGGCATCTGCGACATCATGATCCCCTGGTCTTGTTCCTATCTCATTAGTCACTACTTTTAGTTTTCTTTGTTTACTCCTCTTCCACATTTTGATCTCTAAACATGGAAGGTCCTGGCACGCTCAGAGTTCAGTCTTCAGCCCTCTTCTCTATCCACTTCTGTGGCTTTGAGTACAACATGTTTGCTGATGATTCCCACATTTATATCTTTGCCATACTCCTGTCTAGAGTGTTCAGATGCTTACTCTTATATCTATATTGGATATTTCGTAGGCATTTCAACCTTAACAAAGCCAAGACTGCACACTCAATTCTCAGCTCCTTCCCCAAATCCACTGTTCTGTAGTCATTCCTTTCTCAGTTGTGGCGCTATTAGTTATTTATGCCACAACCTAAAGCTCATGGTGCATTCCTCTCTTGCTCTCCCCTCCACAACACAACCCATCAGTAAGAACTGTTTTTTTCTCTTTTTAAAATAGATCCCAAATCCAACCACTGCTCTCCGCTATCATCACTTCACGTCCTGGTCCAAACCCCTTTCATCTCTTATCAGGGCTGCTACCATAGTCTGTGAAAATTGTCCCTACTTTCATTCTTCCTCCTTCCACAAGCAACCACAGGGAAAAAAAATGCATTTTTTCATTGAGACATAATTGACATATAACATTATATTATTTTCAGGTGTACAAAATAATGATTTGATATTTGCATATATTGCAAAATAATTACCACACTAAGTCTAGTTAACATCCATCACTAGACATGGTTATAATTTTTTTTCTTGTGATAAGAACTTTTAAGATCTACTCTCTTAGCAAATTATTATACATACATTTCATGTCATTCCTTGTGCAAAAAAAAAAAAGGGAAAAAATCCTCTAGTGGCATCCCATTATACTTAGGAAAAAAGAAAATCCAAATGCTTTGATGACCTGCTCAGTCTCCCGTCCACCCCTCCAATCTCCCGTGCATCGCACTCTGCCTTTCTCTACACTGGATTTCCTACCGTTCCTCAAACATACTGAGCTTTTTCCTGTCTCCAGGCTTTACAATTGCTGGTTTGTCTGCATGGAATATTCTTCCTATAGAGTTTTCACATCTGGCTCCTTCTCATCCTTATGGCCTCTCCTCAGAGAGGTTTCTCCTAACCACCTTATCCAAATAACTGTTAGTGTTTGTCACATCTTGCTTCAATTCCTCATTGCACTTAACAGTATCTGAAATTACAGTTTTTATTTAACGTGTTTGTTGCCTGTGTTTTTCCATTGGAATATAGACTTCATATAAATAGGGGACTCATTTACTTTATACACTGATATGTTCCTAGCTCCTCGAACAGTGCCTGGTATATAGGAGGACTCAATCAATGTTTGTTGAATAAATTAAGGAATAAAGAAATAAATAACTCATTTGATTACAAATGATAGGCAACTTAAATAGAAGTAAGTAAATAAAAGAATATATAGGCTCAAGTACTTGAAAAGTCCAAAAGTAGCTGTAGCTTCAGGCTCACTTGGATCCAGGAGTTCAAATATGGTCACTTGGTCACCCTCTTGCCAACTCTCCACCGTGTGTTCCCCAGTGTTACACAGTGATCCCTTCGTGGGAGCAAGATGGCTGGCAGCATCTCCAAGCTTTCCTTGTCTGGTTGACATCACAACAGAAAACAGTGGTTTTCAGGCCAACTCTGGTGGCCTAGTGGTTAAAGTTCTGCCTTCTCCACTTGAGTGGCCCGGGTTCAGTTTCGGGGCATGGAATCACACCACTAGTCTGTCAGTAGCCATGCTGTGGTGGCAGCTCACTTAGAAGAACCAGAAGGACTACAACCAGAATATACAACTATGTACTGGAGCTTTGGGGAGGGAAAAAAAGAGATAGAGAAAGGAAGATTGGCAATAGGTGTTAGCTCAGGGCAAATCTTTGCCAGCAAAGAAAAAAAGAAAGGAACCAGTGGTTTTTTCTTCCCAACAGATTCAAAGAATCGATTCCTAGAATTGAGTCTTATTGAATCTGACTGCATAATGTGTCCTTCCCTCTACAAAATCCTGTGTCCAAGAAATGTGATGTTCTGACTGAGAGGTTGGCAACAACAGCCCATGGGTCAAATCCAGTCTGCTTTCTGTTTTTGTAAATAAAGTTTTATTGGAAAATGCCATACACTTCCTTTATGTTTTGTCTATAGCTGCTTTTGTGTTACAACGGCAGAGCTGAGTATTTGAACAGAGATCATTTTGCCCATCAAGCCTAAAATATTTACTATCTGGTGCCCACTATAGAACATGTGTGCCAATCCTAATTCTGATTGGCCAGGAAGTCACTGACCCAACCCCACACTGCACTGACAAGATTTATGAGCTGTGTTTCAGTTATCTATTGCTGTGGGTCAAGCAGCCCAAAACTTTATGGCTTAAAACAATGACCTTATTTCTCACGATTTGTGGATTGGTTTATTTTTAGTTTAGTTTTAGTTTTTATAAGTAACTTTTCTCTTCTGTTTTTGATCAGACTTTCAAATACTTTGCTATTTTTTGCCCTTTTTAGAGAAACAGCATTTGATTTGATTTTTCAAAAGTACTTTTTAAAACTCTTATGTCAGGAAAAAACTGAAATTGATGTGTTTTCATAATTATTTGAATTGAATGTTTAGTTAATATATTTTCGCATATTCTTGGTTTTCTAACAATAAATTAAGGCTATTAATTTTCCTCTGAGAATTAATTTGACTACATCCATAGGTTTTTATATCCAGAATTCTCATTTTTATTTTTCTCTAAATATTCTGTGGTTCCATTTGCTTCCTTTTTTTTTTTTTTCAGGAAGATTAGCCCTGAGCTAACATCTACTGCTAATCGTCCTCTTTTTGTTGAGGAAGACTGGCCCTAAGTTAACATCCATGCCCATCTTCCTCTACTTTATACATGGGACACCTACCACAGCATGGCTTGCCAAGCGGTGCCATGTCTGCACAGGGGATCTGAAATGCTGAACCCTGGGCCGCCAAAGCAGAACGTGTGCTCTTAACCACTGCACCACCGGGCTGGCCCCTCCATTTGCTTTCTAACGTTCAAAAAGTCCTCATATTTTCTGATCTTCTGATGGCTGCCATTTCCCTTTTACTTTGCCGTTTTGGATTTATCTCTTTGTGGAAGGCAGCCTCCAAGATAGCTCCCAATGATCCCTCATCCTGGTGTTCACATCCTTCCTTAGTCATCCCCCACACTGTATCAAGGTTAATCTGTGTGATTAATGGAAGACGGCAGAAACAATGGCAAGTGACTTCTGAGGTGAGGTTATAAAAGACATGGTGGCTTGCACCTCACCCTCTATCTCTGGGGTCACTCACTCTGTGGGAAACCAGGTGCTGTGTAGCAGCACACTCAGCAGCCGTATGGAGAGGCCCATGTGGTGACGAACTGGATCTTTTTTTTTTTTGAGGAAGATTAGCCCTGAGCTGACATTTGCCACCAATCCTCCTCTTTCCCTCTTTTTGCTGGAGAACACTGGCCCTGAGCTAATATCCGTGCCCATCTTCCTCTACTTTTTATGTGGGAGGCCTGCCACAGCATGGCTTGACAGTGGTGCCATGTCCGCACAGGGGATCCGAAATGGTGAATCCCGGGCTGCTGAAGCAGAAAGTGCAAACTTAATTGCTGCAATGCCAGGCTGGCCCCACACTCCTGACATCTTGATTACAACCTCACAAGGGACCCTAAGCTGGGTACTCCTGGCCAAACTACTCCCTAGTACCTCACAGACTGTGAAATTCAGAAAACATTTGTTATTTTAAACCCTCAAGTTCTGGGGTAATTTGCTACACAATAGGTAACTGATATAATTTTTAAATACATTTTATCTCATTTTAATAACATTTTGCAAAGGAGGGAAAGAAAATGCATGTGCTTGGCCTGTCTTCTTGGACCATAATCCCCCTTTCTCTTTAACCTAAAATATTTCCCAAAGGGGCACATATATATGGTGACTGACAAATGATAATGTACAACTGAAATTCCACAGTGTTATAAACTATTATGATCTCAATAAAATAAAACAAGATAAAAATACCCTTCATACAACAGCAACAACAACAAATATTTCTTATTACCAGAGTTCTAGATATGTGGAGAGAACATTTATATTCATAAAGAGAAAAAAGTTGAGTGAAATAGACGTTCATAAAGGAAAAACCTTACTATTAGAATTGCACAAAATATTTCAAGCCTGTAAATTTGTATATCTACTAAGGTACAAAACTCTTTGTATCAGAACAAATAAACATCCAGCATATAGACCTGAATATAAACGCTGAGGGTAATGGGAAAGAACATCGAGGTGAGACTGTTGCTTGGCAACTAAAGAGAAAGAAACAAAACATCAGCTCCCATCAGACACCACCGCCATCATCTCATCCTGGATTCGGTTGTTGTGGTGAACAATTGAGTGTTTAGGGGAGAAAAAAACCCAGTACTTGTGTTCTCTTCTGTTTTATCTAGATCAAGTTTTTCTTATGTTTGATATTTTGAACTGGACCTTTCACTCAAACGCCTCTTTAATTGCTCTAAAACTTTGTTTTAAGAATTTCTTCCTCCTTCATTTCTTTCTTCTCTTCAGCCACTCTCACCCTCCTATCCCCCCACCCCCACCCCAACACACAGAAAAGTTTCTCTCGGCTCAAATTTTATTAATATATCTGAGTTCAGATGTTTGGGTGGAACCCTCTGCTTTTCCTTCGAGATAGACTTAAAAAAATTAATTCCAGCTACTTTACATGTATCTTTCTTTAAAGTGTCCACATGGGTCTCTTTTCAAATGGAAACTGTTTCTTTGAAAATGCTTGAAAAAATTACGTTCTAAGAAAGGAGATTAAAATTGTTTGCACAGCCGAAATTTTACCAGACTTTAGTTACATGATTTCCTGTGTTATTATAGTTTCACAAACGTATAATATTGCATAATGGAACATCAGAGAACTGCAAGTAACCTTTTCCTGTTACTTTGGAGTGACAGATTTACTCCAGCTGAAAAGTTATGGTGTGTGCTGAACAGGCCCTTATAATTGCATAGTGCAGGAATTACAACAGTACATTCCAGAATGCTGGAATTTTAACAATTGAGTTAAATTAAGTAGAATTCTCCCAGTGCTATGAGCATAACCTTTGCAGGCAGACACAAATGGGTTCAAATCTTGGAAGTATGTATCAGCTGTTGGGCATCTGGCAGGTACTGTAAACTCTCCATGCCCTAGTTTCCTCCTTTGTACAAAGCAAATGATAATATGTGCCTTGTGGAATTATTTGAGGGTTAAATGTGATAACATATTGTAAAATATATACTACAATTTAACTGCTCAATAATCGTGATTTTGTACACACACACACGAAACACTAAGATAAAATTTTCTAGCTATAATAATTCTAACAGGCTTATACTATTCATATTCTAAATTACTATTTAGGTTAGAAAATGTGTATAGACTGCCAACTGTAAAACAGTAACTTTGAAACTCCCATCCTTCGAATAATTTTAAATGATATCCTTTCAATTTTAATTTACATCATAAATCACTTAAGTGGAGTGAGGGTAAAATATGGTTGGGACAGAACTTAGGGAATGGTTGGGGACTAGAAATATTGTACCAAGATAGGCCACTCGCAATTTATTAATCTCACACACAAATTTGACAAACTGACAATGCATGTGTCTCAAATATCATGTAAGTTACTTAAATCATGGTGCTAATGAAACTAAGATTTGCAGATCACTTGATTTCTATAAGAAAAAAAACTACCCAATGTCTCCTGGTGGTTGTAAGGGAACTCAAGAAAAGGGTTGATGGAGTAACCCAAACCAGTAGTGCAGCTGAATAAACAAAGTACACGCCTGCTCAACTAATAATGAGTCAGTAGCATGATATTCCCTTAAATAGGGTAGAACATATAATTTCTAAATGTCTAAAACCTGGAATTAGTGTCTGAGACCTCAGCAATACCAAGGGATAAAATGTAAGAATAAAAATTGTTCTAATTTTCTATCTAAAGATAATATTTTAAAAACCACAAAGTGAAAATTACTTTTTGCATATCATCTTTAGCTTGTAATATAATTTTCATTGCAGGCTGATTTGCTAAAATATGGGTGAACGAGACCAGTTATTGGGGCTTAAATATTGCACCATGATATGGAGTATGTACATACTTGTCTTACAATTCATATCATGGTTTTCCTTAAAGTTATTTAAAATTGTTTCTAAAGACGTTCCTCTGCATTTTACATTAGGAGCTTGCTCTCGTAGCTACACTGCTTGAGGCCCCTGCCCACAGTGAGATTATGGGGGGAGGAAGACGAGAAGGAGATCAGGTAAAGGCAGGGCCACTCAATGAGGAGCTGGTAGGTGCGGGAAAGTCAAGTGAACTCAGAAGATGTTTCCCTACATTTATTCATTTATCAAATATGTCATTAGCACCTACTATGTGCTAGGTCCTGAGCCAGGTAAACAATGCTGAACCAAATTGCTGTGACTCTGCCCTCACTAAATTTATATGCTATTGGGAAGATGGTAAATAAACAAGTAAAAAACATACATAATTCCAAATTGGCATAAGTGCAACAAAATGAATAGGGTGCTGTGTTGGAGAATAACAAAGGAGATCAACTTCAGACAGGAAGGCCAGGGAAGTCACGTCTGAGAAAGTGGCCTTGTATGCCAAGACTTGAAGGAAAAGAAGGAGTCAGTCATTTGAAGAGGATAGGAGTTCATTCCAAGAAGAAAGGACATCTTCTGTGAAGGTGCACAGGGAGACGAGAAAGAACTTGCCAAATTAACATTAGTATACAATAGTCTACAATACTGGTGTGGGCGGAGCATAACAAACAAGGTGAAGAGTTGTGAGAGACGAGATGGGGAAATAGACAGGATTCTGATTGTGCAGCAAAAACATGTGAATTTTATATTAGATGTGATGGAAGCTATTGTTTTAAGTAGGAAAGTGATCTGATTTATTGTCTTACATGGTCGCTGTGGTTGATGTGCAGAGAAGAGATGAAGGTGGACAAGAGGGGGAAGCAGAGAAATCAAATAAGTAGCTATTTCAGTAATTCAGGACAAAGATGATGAGAGCCTGAAGCAGAGTGATGGCAGTGGGGATAGAAGAATCAGTAGTTCTTGATAGGTTCGATGTAGGGGTGAGCATGGGGAGGAATAAAAAATTACTCCCAGGTTTCTGATATAACTAGGCAGTAGGAGGTGCCATTTGCTAGGATCAGGGAGGAGCAGATTTAGGAAGGACATCAAGAGTTCAGTTTTGGAGAGGATAAAGAACCAATGCCAGCAGCTGATTTTATAAACTCTCCTACCGGGTCTACATGGATGCGCTACTTTCATTTGAAAGGACTGGGACTGGCTGGGCGACTCTGTGTCTTGTCGTCCCCTGTGAGTATATTGCCTCTCAAATCTTTTACTCACTCTTTGAGCAGAGCTGTGTCTTTCTCCAGTTCCTTTACTGCCTTAGTCCAGCTACATCTATTCTTTGACCTCTTCGAAACCCCCACTTTCTAAACCCTTGGTTTTTTGCTCAGTTCATCAGTCCTCCTCCAGCCAAGCTTTGCCTCTTGAATCAGTAGTCAACAACATGAGCCTCTTTCTCAGTAGCCCTCTCGATTTCCCAGGTTCTTTTTCCTTCAGACTGTGCAATCATTCATTCAACAAATTTTTATAGAGTATTCTACTTTACTGGGGAAGTTGAAAGATAGTTTTATTGATAAAACCAGGAAGCCACCTTGGAAAAAATTATATATGCTTCCAGAGCACTTTTCCCTTCATTTAAGATAGTTTCAGTTGGATCAATAAGGATAATGCTCTCATTCATGGGTTTGGAAGGAAGTGGAGAGATGACCTAAATTAAGCTGTTCATCCAGGAAGTGATGTCTTTTGGAAGCAGTCCTAAGAGAGCTCAATGGAACCATGAGACAGTCTGCCAACTGTGTGGGATCTAGAAACTAAGTTGATCAAATCCTGCATTTGGATGAGGTCCTCAAAAGGTATCCAGCTATACCTTTTCCCTTGACTTTCTTGCATCATTTTTCTCTTTGTTCTTTGTTTTTCAGATGTTTTCTCTGTTTTTCTAGATTGGATACTTTCTGCTGATTTGTGTTCAAATTCACAGACCCTTTCTTCTTGTTCTTGTGCTGTGAAGCCCATCGAGGGATTTTTTCCATTTTGGATGTTATACTTGACAGCTCTAGCATTTCCATTTTGTTCTCCTTCTCTTCCTCTTCCTCTTTCCTTTCTTCCTTCTTCTTTTCCATCTTCACTACAGTTTCCATTTCTCTGCTGAGATTCCCCATCTGTTCACACATTATGACCATCTTTCCCTTTAATTTTTTGAACATATTTATAATATCTGCCTTAAAGTTCATATCTGCTAATTTCGGCATCTTGGTCATTCAGAATATGTTTCTACTGACTGACTTTTCTCTTAACTATGGAGTACATTTTTCTGACTCTTCACATATACAGTAATTTTTTTTATCATATACAGGACATTGTAGATGTTACATTGTAGACACTTTGGAATCTCGTATATTCCTTGAAGAGTGTTGATTTTTGTTATAGCAGGGAGTTAAATTACTGACTGATTTATTTTAACTTGTGGAGGCTTGATTTAACATGTATTCAGGCCAGGTCTATTTTGGTTTTGCCCTACTCTTAGGGTGAACCCCTCAGTCCTAGGATATAGTCTTTGCTTGTAAAGCAAGGACCTTCGAAATGTCTCAAAATAACTCTGAGATATTTACCAAGCTCCACTAACTTGGTAGGCTTCAAAATTCTACACTTTGTTTGCTCTGTAGTGGGCAACAGCTTTAATCTCTGCTCAGCTCTTTCAGCCTTCTAGCTTTTGCTTCTGCTGGGCTTCCAGCAGTCTGCCCAATGTATGCACTCTTTGAGCCAGCTGAAGGTTTGAGAGGAGTTTACATTCAGACTGTAGGGCTTTCTCCTCTGTGGCTCCCTCTGTTCCAGGATTTCCAACCTCGACATCCAACCCCTCAAGCAGCCCCATACTCCATCTTCTGCCCCTCAATCCAACAAGACTGCAGCTTTCTTCTTGAGTTCTAGCCACCCTCCAGGGCATGAAGCTTTCACGAATTTCTGCCTGCTTTTAGTCAGTCTCCAGTCTCTTCAAGTGATTTTTTAAAATCATTTTAGAGTTTATAATTCCTATCAAAAGTAAGTTTAGCACAATACAAACTACTCCACTATTGCCGACACTAAAACTCTGGGAGCAGTATTCTTATTGGTGCGTGTGGGTGAGTGTGTTTGGTAGGTGCCATGCAGTATCTGTGGGGAAGCTATTAACGGCACCTTGTTTCATTGTCTCATTTATCCTCCTATCACCTCAAAGTAGGGAGAAAAGGGTAAGTATCACTCTTTCCACTGTACAAAAGTGAAAACTCGTAATAAAGAGAAGGGGAGAAAAGTGCTGATGATCAGAACATTTTAGTCATGAGCTGGGAGTAGACCCTAAACCTTCTTGTTTAGTTTGCTCCTTTGGGACAAGGGTAAAATGCGTAAAGCTATTAAAGCTAATAAGATTTATAGAAATGTATATATCCTCAGCTACAACAAAACCTCCTTGTATCAGGCTCTACATTTTGATTATTTAAACTACAAATGTGACTCAATTTTGCGTTATCTATTAAGGAAAATTTCCCAACTGAAAAACTATTAGAAATATTAAAAGAGTATAGTAAAGCAGTTGGTTTTAAAAATAACTTACAAAAATCAATACTTTCCTAAACTCAGAAAATAAAATGCAAACATCAAGCAGGAGAGACAGCATTCACTCAGTCATAACAGCAAACCAAAACCATCAAATAATTAGGAATAAACTTGATAAGGAAGTATTCAAGGAATATTGAATATTTTTATGCTTCAGAACAAGCAATAGGGGCTGGCCTGGTGGCACAGTGGTTAAGTACGCACGTTCTGCTTTGGCCGCCCAGGGTTTGCCAGTTCGGAACCTGGGTGTAGACATGGCACCACTAGGCAAGCCATGCTGTGGCAGGCGTCCCACATATAAAGTAGAGGAAGATGGGCACGGATGTTAGCTCAGAGCCAGGCTTCCTCAGCAAAAAGAGGAGGATTGGCAGCAGTTAGCTCAGGGCTAATCTTCCTCAAAAAAAAAAAAAAAAGAACAAGCAACATTTTGAAATATTGATACTGTCTAAATTAATCCATAATCAAACAATATCTCAATCAATTGGAGGACAGGGAGCAAGCAATAAGACTTGACAGATTATTAAGAGGTTTAAGGAGTAGCCAGGGCCATATTGGAAAAGGATAGAAAAGATGAGCAATATCTTTATAGTATATTTTAATACATAGTATAATAAATAAATGTAAAATGTGTTACAATACACTATAGTGGTTAAAACAATGTGACAATGTAAAATGTACACTGGTTAAAACTGTGGTAATTAGAATAGACATAGTAAGGAAAAGAATAGAGAAGACAGTGTATATAAAAATTTAGTGTATAATATAAGTATTTCAAATCACTGCCACGTTGTATTTGGACAAATGGAAAGCCATTAAACAAAACTGGATTTATACTTTATTCTTTATACCAAAATAAATTCCAGCTATATAGAAAATGTAAATGCTAAAAATATAACCATAAGGTATTGCGAGAAAACATCGGTTGATATATTTATAATTATGGAAATCTTTCCAACGTAGGAGAAAAGCATATAAACCTTTCCTCTGTTAGGTGGAAAAATAAGATTGGAAATATGAGTTTCTCTATTTGGAATGGAAATCAACTTTTACTCAAAAAAGGACTTGCTAGTTAAGGAAAAGTTGCAAGATGGAAGCATTTTTATTTTTCTTTTCTCTAAACTGACTGTGAGTAAGCTCCTGACACCCTGAGAGAAAAGCTTTAAAATTTCTACTAGGGCTGTTACAAACTTATAAACCTCATCCTTGTCATACTTGAAATTCTGCCCTACTGAAAAAAAAGGGAGCACTGGGATTAATGTTCACTTCCAAGGGATTCAAATTTTAAAAACTATGAAACAGATCTTAAAGAACAATTATTCTATATTTTTTAAGTTGTGAATTTGAACACTGAACCTGTTTATTGCATGTAGGTAAAAGTTCATTCTAATTAGATTGAGTTTTACTTAATTTTATTTTTTATTAAAAAATTCAGAATTAAATCCAAGAGAGCTGAGATTTTTATTAACCAAGCATCAAGACTCTATTATATTAATGAGGCACTAGGAGTTTGAGTTAAATAAGAAAAGCATTCATGGGTCTCAGGACAGAACAACACTGTGCATGAGGACAAACACTTCTTTGCTGATTGGATGGAGATAGAGGACTGCATCAATTTCAACAACTGAAAGATACAAAAGCATTTTCTTGTTCACCAGGTCAGGGGACTGAGGGAACCCCAAGTCAAATGCCATTTATTTCCTCTTATCTTGTAGGGAATTATTATCTGAGCTATTTTTTGTCCATGGAACTCTTCCAATCACCTCTACGCTGTGTAATACAATCATTGCACACAGGCGAACAGAATGTCAGAGCACAATGGCCGCTAGTGTGCTCAACTTCAAGGCTCTGGTTTGGGAATCAAGATTTCACTTGGGTCTTTACTTGAAAAGTCATGTTCTAAACGTGTCCCTAAATGGTCGGAGCATGATTCACCCCCACTGGTAAAAATAGAAACCCACTGGAACAATGGGAGATGGATTAAATAGCTTCTGTAAAATAATTAAATAAACAAATTAGAACTCTGAGAAATCTGTAAATCTGAGTCTTTAAAAATCATTAAATACAGAAAGCGGAGGTTTTCATTTCTCTCTTTATTGAACTCTTCCTACTAGTCCATGCACTGAAGTTCTTTACCAAGTTGCTATGCTGGTCTGCCTGTTTTTCTTGTTATGGTCAAATAGGAAGAAAGACAAATACTTTTTTTTCTAGCAGCACGTATTTATCATTCCTATGCCTATGGCAGTCAAACGAATTTGAAATAAGCCAGGTAGGACGTGGAATATTTGTATTTTTAATCTCTCTCTCCAAGGCAGCTTCTCACAGTTTAGTTAAAACATTTTTTTAATCTTTTTGGCAAGTTGAAATCAAAGCCTGAGAGGCTCTAAGACTCTGCCCAGCTCCTAGTTTGGGCTGTGCTGTATGATGAGCTATTTTTACCCCCGGCGTGGAGCCATCTGGTCTCTCTGTGAAGGTTCACGTTGGTATTTTTCAGTGCAGCTGGTCACATGTGCTCTTTTCCCAAGTCAAGGCTGGTGACCTGGGGAGGAATGTGTGCAGACTCGCCGCTGGGCATCTCCGACCTCACCGTTTCCTTCTGCCGCTAGTTGATCTTGATCCTCGTGGCTAAGGGCTGGGCTGAGCAGCCACAGCACTTCAACTGCTTCTTGCATGTTAGTGTTGAAGCCTTTTCTCTTCTAGGGGGTTGAATAGAATGTCAGCGCAGACAGAGCCTGGAAGCTGGGTCCGCACACCCTCTGGTGAATTGACTGGCGCTTACCTTGATGGTGTGACAGGGCACCTCCTGCCACTCTTCTGCTTTGCTATTGGGAGCAGTGTGCCAGGTGAATGTTGAGGAACAGAGTGCCTTGTCACAGTAAAAATGTGCTGCGGACAGGCAATTAGAAAAATGCCTTTACAAGGCAGACTTATGGGAAAGGATAAATCATCTTACTAGGCTTCATCAGCCTCAGGCAGGGCTTACTCTGGGCCCTCTTGGGGACCGAGCGCCTGAGAGCTGTGATGGCTGTTACCCAGCACACCAGGAAAGCATTTCTAATGATCTGGACTCCTTTGTTTGTCTTTTTCTTTTAAAAATTAAAACCAAAGTGTTGACTGTCACCATTTGGAGAAGTGTAAGTTTCTTTACCTTATCAACACCTTTCAACTCAGTGAATATTTAGGGAGTGCCTGAAGGACCTGTGTACTCCCCACGCCTCTGACTTCTCACATTTACAAATGATAGCAGGGAAGAGTAGGAGCTGCATTCATGTGGAGCAGCCCTTCTCCGCAAGATGAACAGTGTTCTTTTCATGCTTCCATGCTGATTGATGGCCTAAGGGTTTTGTGGAGAAGGTGCCTACTGGAAGTGCAGAAAACCCCCGATAATTAGTATGCGATTATATACACAAAAATAAGAGATTTTCATAGACTCAAGAATATTTTTCTGCATTTTCACATCCTCCAAAGTCTTTGGTGTCCAGCCCCAGAATGGGTAATCACATACAGAACACAGTGAGTTTGTTCGTGCCTCAGAGATTTAGATGAACGGGATAGACTGTGTCCGGTGCGGTTGACTTCATTGCTATGTACCAGATTTTTCCCTTTAAGGATTGTCTTAATACTGGTACAAACGATTCCTTATCCTCTAGATGTATTCTACTACTAATGCTTTTACTACTTATTATAATTACTACTTTCAACTACCAGCTGATGTTGTTGACTCTGACCAGGAGGCAAGCCTGGAGCTAAGGCATGCACTGTGTGGTGGTTAAGAACACAGGTTTTGGGGGCTGGCCTGGTGGTGTAGTGGTTCAGTTCACACACTCCACTTTGGCAGCCCGGGATTTGTGCGTTCGGATCTTGGGCATGGACTGACATACGGCTTGTAAAGCCATGCTGTGGCAGCGTCCTACATACAAAATAGAGGAAGACTGGCACAGATGTTAGCTCAGGACCAATCTTCCTCACAACAAAACCCCCCCCCAAAACAAAACCACAGGCTTTGCAGTCAGACTATCGGTTCAGATCTCAGCTCCATCACTTATTAGCCTTGGGCAAGTCACTTAACCTCTCTGTAACTTTTCCTCACCTTAAAAAAAGGGAATAATAATGATACCTACTTCATGAGTGGTAATAAGGATTAAATTAACCGTGGGGTCTACAAACCAATGGATGGAGTCCTGGAGGCCTATGAACTTGAATGAAGTTAATTACATCTAGGATCATCAGTTTTTCCAAGTTATGGTATTGTTAAACCTGTCACTAGATCTTATTATTTAATGTGTTAAAAAAAAAAAGAAGCATTTTATTACCAGATAACCTTTTATTGTTTTGGCAACTGTTGCAGTATATTTTATCTCCCCTGTTATCCCATGTATTCTGTTTATGCGTTCAAAAACCTTGTTCTAAGAAGGGGTTGATGGGCTCTGCCAGACTGCCAAAGGAGACTGTGGCACAGAAAAAGTGAAGAATCTTTAAGTTAAAACATGTGCCAAGTATTTACAATCATTCCTGGCACATAATAATCATGATATATGTGTTCACTATTATTATTATCTCATTTAATTCTCATAACCTAAGAAGTAAATATGACTATTATCATCCCACTAGAATGTATGCTTCTGAGGGCAGGGATTTTCTCTGTTTTGTTCATTGTGAATCCCCAGAACCTAAAATGTGTATAACATGTGGTAGATATTCAATAAATATCCAGTTAATGAATATCTCTATCCCAGTTTGCAAATGAGGACACCACGGCTTAGAGAGGCGGAATAACATGCCTGCAGTCAACCAGCACCTAAGTCATCAAGCCCCCGTCAATGTGGCTCCAGGGCTGGACGCTGAACTTCTTCATCTGTTGTCTTCTGGTCATATCATAATTCTTTTTTTTTTTTTTGAGGAAGATTAGCCCTGAGGTAACATCTGCTGCCAATCCTCCTCTTTTTTTGCTGAGGAAGACTGGCCCTGAGCTAACGTCCATACCCATCTTCCTCTATTTTATATGTGGGATGCCTGCCACAGCATGGCTTGACAAGCAGTGCATGTGTCCATACCCAGGATTGGAACCGGAAAACCCTGGGCCGCTGAAGCAGAATGTGTGAACTTAACTGCTGCACCACCAGGCCAGCCCCTATTTCATAATTCTTAAAGCAGAAATTTTTCCCAAGCTTAGGACTTGTATTTGGGGAAACAGAGCCTAGTTTTGGCTGAGACTTCTTAATGGAGAAATGAACACAAAAGGAGACGTTCAGATGATAGGCAGAATTGAGTAACCCAAATTTTACCAGGTCCTATCAAAATATGACACAAATAAAGTCTCATTAACAGGTGAATGTCCATAGTTATTCCCCCTCTTACATCTGCTAAAGGGAATTTTGCCTTTCTCAGCCTAGCTCCTGGGCTTTTATGGTGCAGGATTTTGGTTTAGAGAAAATGGAGAAGTGACAGCAAGGATGTGCTCCAGAAAGGATTGAGTTTCACCCGTGGGCGAGGACAATGAGTAGAAACTGAAGGAAAGAGACAGTGGCAAGGAGAGAGAAGATCCACCAGAGCTGGAAGTCGAGCAGAGCTGAGGGTGACAGAGAGAGAGGTTTGGGACTGGCCGCCATGTTTATGGGGAATGGGGGTTAGAGATAGGGAGAGAGGATTTTTCAAAGTCTTCTTGTGCAGAACTTCTTGCCTCCCTGCTCTCCCCTGGTTGTGAGCACTGCTTTTAGAGAAATAGTAAAAATTTTAACTTCTAAGTCTCTGAACTAATGATTATTTTAATACTACTTCTACAGGACAGGAACTGCAAGGCATTCCAGCTTTTATGGGTTACAGTTTCCCATTGCTCAGGCAACACAAGGTCTCCACTGGTACTTTCTCTCCTAGCCACACCTCTCCTTGCCAGGGTCAACTGCCAGCTAAGTTGCCCGTAAGTCCGGGAGTGCAGGGCTCCTTACACAAGATGGAAGGGGGGCTCTCTCACTGGCTCTGTGATTCATTTTGTTATGTGGCCCGGAAGTGGCACAAAATACATCCAGTGTCTCTCTGAATTTCTCAGAAAAGTAGGTTTTTATCTTCTGTGAGTATCTGCATAGCTAACACATACATGTCTACAAAAACAAGTAACGGCTTGCGGGCATAGTGCAGTCTAGATAAATTCTTTAAAAAAATTCTATGAAGAAAACCTAATCGGAAGGGTTTAGAGGGACAGTTAAGGGTTTGACTTCGATGTGAGGTAGTAAGATTGATTCCCAGCTCCGCCAGTTATTAATCCTCTAAATTTGGGCAATTAACATGATCGCTCTAGCCTCAGTTTTGTCACCTGTAAAACAGAGATAATGACATACGTCCCGAGATATTTATTCTGAGAATTGAAAGATGTCATCCAGGTAAGAAACTAATAGGTGTTCGCTATTACTGTTATTTAACACGGGCAATTTAGATGTTTGGAGCAATAACATGAAAAGATTTTTTCTCATTTGGCGTCTATTTTCATCTATAAGTAACCTTTTTCTGTTCTTCCAGAACGGTCCGTCCCCAAGATATATCCTGATCTCTATCTTTTGCAAGATAGAACACTGCTTCCATATTTGGAATGTCAGCTTTTCTTTCTGGTTTCTACTCATAGCCATTAAGGTTCAAACCTCCCAGATCCAAGCTTTGGGCCGGCCTACCGCTCTGAGAGTGGCGAGCTTCCCATGTCCCAGTGGCAAGGAAGCTTCCGGAGCACAGTGTCTCAGAATGGGCACCGAGCCCTGAGGGGCCTGGGCAGGCCTCCTCTTCCCGCAGGCTCAGCTCAGGGAGCTCTGTCTTCCCCGGATTGCATCCTAGTCACGGCCAAGGGGGTGAGGCTCCTCAGGGGCCATCCCCAGGCCCTGCATCCCCAGGTTTGCAACAAACCATCAGAAAGCAGACAGACAAACAAAACACATTTTTAAAAATTAACAACGGAAAAATATATGGTTTGAAATAGCAATTAAATAATTATTTTAAATTAGTGAGAAAATATAAATATGCATCAACAATCGTGAATCAAAGATTTGGGACCCACCCTGAATAATTAAGATCAGGGAAGGCAAATGAGTATGAAAGGGTGTGCACAGATTTCAATATGACCACCTCCCACTATGGACAAGTAATTGGTAACTTCTATAGTTTCTTTTTTTCAAGTATGCTTATTGTAAGGGTCCTCTTTTTCACTAGTATTGTAAAAAATAAAACGAAAATAACTTCAATTATTTTACTTTGAGTCTTTTTTCCCCTACCAGATTAATTTTCCTAAAATACCTTTTTCCTCACAAGCTAAAAATCTCTAGCAACTCATATTGGTTTCAGGGTCCGGTCCAAATTTCTCAGCCTGGCAATCTAGGTCATTCCACTGTTGTCCAGCCCTTCCCTACAGAAATCTTCTATTCCAGCTGCTATCCTCATTTTCCTCCAAATGTATATAGCTCATGGTTGCCTCAAAGATTTTATTTATCCTGAACCCCAAAAAGAAGGCCCTCCAAGATACTTTCTCAGCCTATATATTTCTTTCCTTCAAACTTTTTCTTTCAACTCATGTGGATCTCTCACACTTTCCTTCTCTGGGGACACCAACTGACTTCTTTACTTAGAGACGGCCTATGTGTGATGGGAGGATGTAAGAAAGGGCCTCCCACAGCACCTTAAACAGAACAGTTTCCCTTCCTGCGGCCACGAAGGGCACCAGAAGAATAATGTCCGGAGATAAAATGTGTACTTTTATGAATGGCATTTTCAATTTTCAATATTTAAATACCCCCTCTGAATTTATGTCCTTAATTTTCTTCTCTATAGCCAAACATAACTCATAACGCAGTTCACTTAAAATACACAATCTCAATCTCAGTAGATAAATAAAGCAAGCAAATATTTTTCAAGGGAAAAAAATGTCTTTGAAATGGATTTCTAAAGCTTCATCATATTACACTTAGAAATCAGCTCTTTAGTTAATAAATAGCAGTCATAAACTGCTTCTTGTAAAACAGTTTGTGCAGAGAAAGCACCCTGTTTGTCTACAGATGGTGTATGAGATTTGGATCAGCAGGGCAGGTAAGAAACCGTTCGGTCTTCCCGCACACAGAGATGCGGGGCTATGTATGTGAGAGCGCTTTCACGAGAGGGGTCCTATGGCCTCTCAACAGAGAATCCGGACGTGGCCTGGAGAGCCAGTAATATTTTCCAGTGTGGAAGGAGGAACTAAGCATCAATGGAGGCCTCACGATCTGTCAGGCCCTGTGCTCAGGCCTTTGATGTGTCGTCTCTCACACTGATTGTCACACCTCTGCACGATGAAGGGGATCATCCCTATGGTTACAGGAACTGCAATTACAGGGTCAGTCCAAGAGTTGCATTCTTTATTTCAATCCAAGACAAACAAAATAATGTTCACCCACAACAGTCGGAATGCCCACTCCGCTGGGAGCATCGTATATAGTGAGGCATGAAAGGAAGCTCAGGCTTGCCGAGGCTGTAAAATGATGACAGCTGCTCAGAACAGACAATGGCACCCAGAGCGACAGCATATGGTTGTGCAGCATGGTCACATTGTAGGTATCATGCGTTTGTATTTTTATGACAAATTCCTGGCAGGTGTTGGGGAAGTGTCTTATTCTAATAAAAGTGGCATATTATGACAAATTTTCAACACATGGAAGTGAAGCTTCTTGAGAAAAGGTATCTTTTTCTAATTTGTGCCAAGGCCCCAACTCCATGGGCTGGGAGCGGCTATGGGTGGTGGCAGCCCTTAGGTCGCTGACTATCCCATGCGTCTCCTCACTCGTCCACATTGGACTGGTCTCCCTGCCACTGTATCAATGTGGAAAAACGTCCATGGTTTCCATTACCATGAGTGCTTGTAGACTTGCCCGAAAATAGGTTTAGAAAAGTAAAAGAAATTGTGGTTAGAAGTCGGGAAAGTGGGCATGAGTACACCGGGCCTAAACCAATTTTTACAAAAAACAATTTCTATAAATGTTGATTTCAGAAAATTTTGTAACAGGACAAGTGCTTTTTGAGCATACGTAAATGGCAAATGCAAATGGCAAAGAGGCTGCTCCTTTGTTTTGGAATACCTGGCCATAAGTCCTAGGATATTGACTTTATCAGCAACGCCTCTTCTCTTACGCCGTCTTACTCAGCGTTTCAGAGCTGAGAGGGAGGGACCTGTCTGACTCACCGCTCTTCCCCTTTTTATGAAAATGCTCGCCTCTAGGCAGGCGTGGGAACAGCAGCCATGATGCTACCACTGAACCCTGGGCAGAATGACTAGATCCAGGCGGTGAAGCCGTGGGCTTCGCCCGTTGAGGGATTTGAAATGTGGAACTGAGAGGCAGTGCCTGAGAGATGAGAACAGAGTCACACTAAAGGCAGGGCTCACAACTGGGGGAGGGGCAGGGAGGAAAGAAGTTTTGCACAACAAAACTTTGAAAAATCCTCTCTCCCTATCTCTAACCCTCATTCCCCGAACCTCTCTCTCTGTCACTCTCAGATCCTTGTGGGTCTTCTCCCTCCTTGCCACTGTCTCTTTCCTTCAGTTTCCACTCATTGTCCTCTCCCATGGGTAAAAGTCCTTTCTGGAGCACATCCCTGCTGTCACTTCCCATTTTCTCTAAACCTAAATCCTGCACCATAAAAGCCCAGGAACTAGGCTGAGAAAGACAAAGTTCCCTTTAGCAGATGCAAGAAGGGAATAGCTAAGGACATTCACCTGTTGATAAGACTTTATTTGTGTCATATTATTGATAAGACCTAGTGAAATCTGGGTTACTCAATTCTGCCTATCATGTGAATGTCTCCTTCTGCGTCCATTTCTCCACTAAGAAATTCCAGCCAGCGGCCGGCCCAGTGGCACAGCGGTGAAGTTTCCACGTTCAGCTTCCGTGGCCCCAGGTTTGCCTGTTGGGACCCGGGTGCAGACATGGCACTGCTTGGCAAGCCATGCTGTGGTAGGTGTCCCACATATAAAATAGAGGAAGATGGGCATGGATGTTAGCTCAGGGCCAGTCTTCCTCAGCAAAAAGAGGAGGATTGCCAGCAGATGTTACCTCAGGGCTAATCTTCCTCAAAAAAAAAGAAGAAGAAGAAGAAGAAGAAAAAAGTCCCAGCCAGAACTAGGCTTTGTTTCCCCAAATACAAGTCCTAAGCCATCTAGGCCACCAAATCACATTTACTTGTTATGTCTCCTTAGTCTCGTCTTGGCTGTGATAGTCTCAGACACATCTCGCATTTGATGCCCTTGACAGTTTTGAGGAGTACTGGTCAAGTATCTTGTAGAACGTCCTTCTGTTGGGATTTGTCTGATAGTTTTCTCTCGATTAGACTGGAGTTATGGGTTTTTGGGAGGAAGACCAAACATACAGTCAACATGACTTACCACCGTTGATGCTGGCCTTGATCACCCTACTGAGGTGTTAGTCAGGTTTCTCTACTGTAAAGTCACTCTTCCTTCCTCCCTTTTCCTTACTGTACTCTTTGCAAGGAAGTCACCATGCACACCCCGCTGTTAAAGAAGGGGGAGGTATGCTCCACCTCCTTGAGGGTGGAGCATCTACATTCTTACAGGAGATTTGTCTCTTCTCTCTGCAACACATATTTTTAATTTTTATTAACTTGAAACACTTCCCATAGCTTTCAACAACAACAACAAAAAGCCTTAAAAATCATCCAGTTCTGGGGCCCGCCCCTTGGTGTAGTGGTTGAGTTCCCGGGCTCCAATTCAGAGGCTCCTGGTTCGCAAGTTCAGATCCCAGGCACGGACATACCACTGCTCATCAAGCCATGCTGTGGTGGCATCCCACATAAAATGGAGGAAGATTGGCACAGATGTTAGCTCAGGGACAATCTTCCTCAAGCAGAAAGAGGAAGGTTGGCAACAGATGTTAGCTCAGGGCCAATCTTCCTCAAAAAAAAAAAACATCCTCCAGTTCAGGAGATGCAAACTGAAGTACCTTCAGAAGCCAGGTGGGTGGCTGGGAGGACGAGTGAAGCGAGTCAGACATGGGACACGGCCGATGGCAAAGCACATGCCAGCTCTAAAAGGGGCACGACTCTCTGCTCCTGGAATTGTTGCCACGTTGGAATGTGGGTCAGCTTGCCATATCTTCCTTCTTAAAAAACTCAAAACTGGTAAATTGGACTTTTCTATGAAATCTCTTGATTTTAAAATGTTGGCAACTAATCAAATTTCTACAAAGTTTGTGCTCACCCAACATAACTCCAGTCTGTGACTTCTTGGGTAGATTAATAACTGCGTATTATTAACAGGGAAACAGCCTCATAAAGGTACATGAGATGTCCAAGGTCACATCTCTTTAGCATCTAAACTGGGATTGACATTCAAGGCTCAGATATTATTGTCTACACTTCTCCTTGGGCATTCTTCAACAGTTTGTTAATTTTCTCAGCATCATCTGGGCTTTGTTGCAGTGTCACTGCCTTTAATGGAATGTGTGGAAGCTGCAACTCCTGCAATATCACCTCCTTCCTTAAACCTATTCAACTAAGTGGTGCCAGTACTCCTATTCATACATCATTTGCCTTATTTTCCTTCCTTACTTGCTTGATTCCATGGTTCCCTTGCTTGTATAATCCATATGTTACATTGGAGATGAGCAGGACTTGGGAAAATGCCGTATTGGCAATAACAATCGCAAATTCACAAACCAGAGTTCCGTGATCTGATCGAGGATATGAATTTTGCCTTAAACATGTTTGCATTCTTTTCCCCTAATCCAGTACATCCCACAATACTTGGCACATAGTAGGTGCTCAATAAATGTTTGTTTACTGAATGACAAACATTAATGACAAGTAAGATGAAGTATCAACATATAATAATATTGATGGCACCCAGGACAAATCTAGTAATGTGGAAACGAAAATATTTGGCATTAACCACAACCAGAAGGACCCACAACTAAAAATACACAACTATGTGCCGGGGGGCTTTGGGAGAAAAAGGAAAAATAAAATCTTTAAATAAAAAAAAAGAAGAAGAAAATATTTGGCATTTGCTAACAGGACTTAGCCATTCTAAGCAGCACAGAAGCTCTTAAAGAAGCTATTATTAGTTGTTTACAGAGCACAATTAGAACCTTAAATTATGAAGATCTTAAATTATTCTTCTCTGTGGAGACATTAACCTCTTTAGTCAATTCTTCATCTGGGTCATGTACATCTTGCATTCTTTTTTTTTTTTTTTTGAGGAAGATTAGCCCTGAGCTAACTGCTGCCAGTCCTCCTCTTTTTTGCAGAGGAAGCCTGGCCCTGAGCTATCATCTGTGCCCATCTTCCTCTACTTTATATGTGGGACACCTACCACAGCATGGCGTGCCAAGCGGTGCCATGTCCACACCCAGGATCTGAACTGGTGAATCCCGGGCCGCCAAGAAGCGGAACGTGTGCACTTCACCGCTGCACCCCCGGGCTGGCCCCCAACATCTTGCATTCTTAAATTTATTACTATTTAGTATGTCTCTATGTATCCTTTTAGTTACATGGTTTCTTTTTTTTTTTTAATCTTAGAATTTAAACTCATATGTATCGGAGACTTATCTGAAAGTTCTTTTGTTTTCTGCTCATATACCAGGGAGAGGGAATTTTTTGATAAAAATATAGTGATGAGAAAGTCAAGAAAATAGAGGCAATGAGGCAAAGGAGTCCATCCTCCCAAAGTAACATCTTTGCTGGAAGTGCACCCGAACCCCAGGAACACCCTCTGTGTGTGCGTGTCTTCACATGGTTTCTTCTGCTGCAGCTGTCACCGCTTTCTATTTCGCTGTGGCATCTCCTTAATCTTCTATGCACAACAAGGAGTTACTCGATTTTCAAGTGGTGAGATGAGGCAGCTTCTGCTTTCCAGGTCAGCTCTAATTAATGAATGAGGGCATAGAGCCGTTTCTGGGGAACGTAAGCAGTGCAAGAGTGATTTCGCTTGCAATGCTCCCTTGTGAGCTCAACTCGGTAAGTACAAGGATGACTGAGGTTAATTAAATATAAATTCCTAATAACGCATTTCACTGTGTGTATTTTTTCTCAGCTTTTCTATCAATGCCTTTCTTTTAGAATGTAAAATGCTTATTCCACTCATAAGGATTATAAAGTAAAGATATTCTTTGTTGTTTAGATCTATTCTTGCACAATGAGTAGCTAAATAGTGATGAGACTCAGTTTGGGGTACTGTTATGGTTGTTCTCACTTTATAATCATGCTGGAAAGATTTATGATCTTTTTAAAAAATGCAGAATGCAATTTAAAAACTATTTTCTTATCTTAACTTCAAATGCCACAGATATGAAGAGTGTTTTAAAACTATGCCAAACTCCTTCAAATTTACAGCTTTCCAGATATGGACAAGTGGGAGGATGGAGGTTTATTTGGTTTAGCATGAGAAACTTTGTGTTTTCTTCCTATCTATCTAGATCTAAATGTGGATTACAACCAGATGGACGGATTATTACAGGCACATCTGGTTTGAATGACGGAAGACTAGATCACAAACAGCCTGAGGCTGCGCAGGTTAGCATACCGGCATTTAAGCAATTATCAGCCTCTTTGTGTTTCATCATCCCAGAGGTCCTTGACTGTTGTACTGTAACACATACAGTCATATACTACGCTGAGGTCCACAGACAGGTTTGTACGAAGGTGGTCGTGGGGTCATTGGTAATCAAGGTTCAGACACCCCACCTAACATGCTGTCATTCTTCAGTCCTGCTCCTCAGTTGTTAGTCGGCTGTCAGTTTACAAACAGAAGTCCTTGAGGTGGCAGCCAACTGCTAGTTGTATCAGAACCCAATCTTGAAGGGTTGCCAAATAGACAAAAATGAATAGAGTAGACGACACTGTTACTAGTTTAGATGAATGTTTCTTGCAAAGGTACAATTGATGGATTGAAACTCTCCCATTCTAAAATGAGTTCCAGATTAATTAATTCGGCCAATGTTCATTGGGCACTTAATGTGTGCCAGACTTGGTGATGCCACGGGGGTACCATAGTGAATAAGTCAGACAAAGCTCCTCTTATCATGAGGACCATTTCTTTCCTTTCGTTTATAAGCAACATCAAGCTGGTATTTTTAGCTGAGAGAAAAATATTCCCCCAAACTTACTCACTTAAACTTTTGATAAAGGGCCTATCAGATTAGTGTGAGATAAAGCAGAGTTTCTTAACCTTCCTCCAAACATGCGGACAGGTACCCTACCATCACTAACAGCATCGCTGCTGTAACGCGTTAGCCACGTACGTGTACTTCCGGAGGGAATAGTAGGAAGGACCTTATCAGCACCTCAGGGCTCGTGTAATTTGAAAAACCCCTTCAGGTAATTTTAATATCCGTTACTAATTTCTTCTTTTGCTAGGGTCTATAGATGTTATTTTTCCTGCATGTGCATATGTTTATGGTGTGTTGAGTGTTATATAATTGTAGTTGTAGGATTCCAGCTGACTCTGGTGATGGTACAAAGGTGGCAATGAGTTTGTGTGACTTCCTGCAGTAACAGGAAATCAGATATGAAGACAGAACCAGGGAAAGTGGGAGTTAGTAACCTGACGTGGACAGAGTTAATCATTGATGATAAAGCCCGAGAATCAAACGCCGCCAGAGACAAACCTGAAGTCTAACTTAGGTTTACAAACTTGTAGCAAGGGAGAGGGCTCCAAGGGACCCGCAGAGAGCCTCAGCACAGGAGGAGACAGGGTTATTGCAGGGTGTGCCAGCAGTGGGGAGTTTAAGTAAGATTTAAATAAACTAATGTTGTGATGGAGTCAAAGCAGAGAGAGGCTGTCAATAATATTTTATTAATGTTTAGTGATATTTTTGCTAACATCAGTTCTGGGCAGAAAGGCATATTCAGAGTCCCGTTTCCTTGCATGAATGTGGACTTCTGTGTTCCAAATCTCTGAAGATCTGCACCTGGGCTGGAAACCAAGGCTGCTTCTCGGTGTCAAAGTGATCCACAGGCTCCCGTCCTCCGGGCAAGAGAGAGTCTTCGATTCTCACTGATTTGCAAACAGCCATGTTTCCGACACTCTATGATTTTAGAGAACAAG
Organism: Equus quagga; assembly: GCF_021613505.1. Lineage (NCBI taxonomy): Eukaryota > Metazoa > Chordata > Mammalia > Perissodactyla > Equidae > Equus > Equus quagga. The sequence goes on from NC_060278.1 coordinate 7,619,028, forward strand.
ATTTCTTAGCCCTATTTCCTTGGTGTTAATTAACGAAAGCAATTTTTCCAGATTCACATTAGCATGACAAAATGTAAAAGTAACATTTTGATGCAGGCATCGAGAGACAATAGATGTGAAATTCTAAAGTAAGTTGCCAGAGCAAGAAGCAAATCTGAAAGGAAATATCTTAAGATTTTATTTTTTTTCCTTTTTCTCCCCAAAGCTCCCCGGTACGTAGTTGTATATTCTTCGTTGTGGGTCCTTCTAGTTGTGGCTCAAAGGAAATGTCTTAGCCCCCCGGTGATTCTTGAAAATCTCTTACTCAAACTCAGATCAGAAAAGGGCAGAGGCAGTGGAGTCTAGGAAAGGATCCTTGAAGAAGTTTTCTTTGAAGAAAGCAGCTGAGTCCTACCTAACCACACGTCCAAGATCTTCCTCCCTAATCTCAGAGAGGGGGGTGAATAGGACCATGGGGGCAATTTGATTTGTGTTCCCTGGTATTTGGAGTGTCTGACTGTTACCTGAGATATCTAAAGTTGAGAAGCTGAAGGTATCGACTTGAGGCAGCAGTTCAGAGAGAGAGGGCAGGAAAGAAGGAGAGAGAAGACTCAAGACCTGTGGGCTCTGGGAGCCAGCTGCACTTCTCCACCGATGGAGTGAAGTATGTACCAGCATTTCCTGAGGACCAGAGGAGAGCCATTCATGACAGGGAGCCGTGCTGGAGATGTTTAAGTCCTGTCCAAGAGGAACACCTGCAGAGGTATTCTTTTCCGGGAGAATCTGTATAAAGTGGCCTGAGGGGACCAGAAACTGAGGGGGAAATGGCAGCCAGAGAACATTGCATTGTCCTGGTCACGAGACGCACAGTTGGATGTTTCAAGTTCATGTGTCTGAGAATATCAGAAAGTACCCAAGGAGAAAGTGCGAACATTAGCCAATGGCCAGACCCAGAGAGCAAAGCCCCTGGGACCAGTACCAGTCAAGCACGAACTTGCTCTCCTCAGACTTCCTCTTCTACTTTCGCTGTGAATTTGAAGGAGGATCTGTGGGGATGAAGAGAAGGCTCCTTTCCCCCTTTCTGAGAGAACCCGGCCTGCTTGCATTAGACCCTAGCTGGGGAAGTGCAGAGCAGGCCTCTCTTGGAACGAAGCTTGAAGTGTCCATCAAAATTCACCTGAAAATTTCCGAATTAAAACTGTATGTTGTGGCTTAAACTGATTAAAGGATTTTTATTACCTAAGAGCCATCAGAAGAGAGATGGGACAGCCCAAGTTTTCATCCAGGGGCAGGGCCGATCTCCCATGGAATACATACTGAAGGGACGGTGGTGGGCAAAGCCTTGCCTTCTGCCTGCATCCATCCCATTCGTCCTGCTTGTCCTGCATACTGGTCTCATCTGAGCTGAGAGCAACGTGGCAAGTGCTTTTGCTTCTTACATAAACTGAGGACGAGGTACTTACTTCAGACAGGGACATAGGGAATTAGCAGAAGACCTGAATACGAACGGCAGCTTGAAACTGGAAGAGGCTAGGGTAGTTGGTGTCTGGAAGCCTGTGCAAGTAGAGTGGTTTCAAGACATTTCAGAAAAGCTGGCAATCACCATTGAGGACTTTGGCCTTGGCCTTTGGGCCTCCATTTTAGTGTGAACAGGGGAAAATTTTCACCAAATAGAAAATGGAGCCCTGTTGACTAACTATTGACAATGTGAGGGGTATGACGAATGTCTCTCTGATAATCTGTCCAGTGCCTGTTCTTAGGGAACTCTCTGCTCATCAGTAGGAATGGGCCCTGGCAGCCATGTTGGTGGCTCCCCTCCCCCATCACCTCCCTGATCATAAGTGATGGGGGTGGAGGGGAGGGAGTTGATTCAGTGTGCACAACCACATGCTTGTGTGTGAGTGTGTGTGTGTGTGTGTGTGTATGTGTATGATTGGGGTAGCTTTGGTCTGACTCACGAACTTAGGAGCCAGCAAAGCTGTTTTCCAGAAAATAGAGCAGAAGTGTAGAGAGAGGCAGGTTTGAAGATGGAGGAAATTTCAACTGAGTTCCTCTGGTCTTTGCCCTTGGATTCTATAAGATACCTTCTATCTTTTTTTTTTTTTTGGTGAGGAAGATTGGGCCTGCGTTAACATCTGTTGCCAATCCTCCTCTTTTTGCATTAGATTCCCTTCTTGCCAGGTGCTAATGTTCTTCTGTGGTTCCCTGGATCTAGAATCTTGTCCCCTTTCACTGGGATGACTCCTACTAATTCAGCTGATTATTTCCGTCAGGATGATTTCCTTGGCCCCTTCAGGGTTGTCTTCCCATAGCACCCTTAATTTCCTCATCACCTGTGTAGTAATAGTTTGTCCAGATCCAGCAGGGGCTGTGTCATACTCATTGTTGTGCCCTACACCAAGCCCATCCCTGGCAAACGGTAGGTTCTTCACAGATCTATGCCTGATAGACTGGCTTAGTGAATGAATGCCCATTTCTCTGGTGACTCTGAAAAAAGGGAAAAAAATGAATGATTTTCTTCCAACATGAGCAACTTAATGTTACCCCTGTCAGGAATCCACGCAATAAAACACAAACTTCTTACCATTGCCTACAAGGCCCAGCCTCCCCCTCTTGAACTGTCTGGGACCAACGCCCTTTTGCACCAGTCTAGCCACAGTGGTCCTCTCTCTCTTTCTCCAACACATCACTTTTCTTCCTCCTTCAGGGCCTTTGCCCTTGCTGTTTCCTCTTCAGGAATGCTACAGCCCTGGAATTTTCCATAGCTGGCATGTTCTCATTCAGGTGGCAACTCAAATCTTAGGGAGATTCTCCTAGAGCTTTTCTCCTTAGAGTCTTTCTCTATCCCTTTCTAAATTAAAGGAGTTCCCCCATCCCTCAGGTCACAGTTTCCTTTTCTTCTTTGCCCCTATCCCTTTCTGTAAGCGTATCTGTTTATTGGTCCATTATGGGTCTTCTCCTAATAATGAATAGCTCCCGGTCTGTCTTGTTCAAGACTATACTTAGTAGAGTGCTTAGTTCATTGAAGTAAGTAGTATTTGATGATTAATATTGATTACATGTTTGATGAGTAAATTAATAACCTTTGATATAAATTATTTAATCCCAAAGAAAGAATGTTAATGGCAGAATTTCAGGTATTATCGTGGAATTTTCGAGTTTTTTTTCCCAATTTGTTTATACTAGGCAATGCTAAGTCCCTCTTTTTTTTTTTCTTACAGGTTTAAACAGAATTAGACCTCAAAACTAAGTTATTTACTCAGACCACTCTGGAACATATACTTTCAAACTATCATTTAGGATTCCATTTATTACAAGGGTTCTGTAAAAAATTTGTTAGGTAAGAAGGTAACTGTCTTCCGAAGAGCTTGACCTCATTCTGAGGAAAAAAAGAGAGAAAAGAGGATTTGTGCTATTCTTTGTATCAGACTTCTTGTCCTTACTTCTTTTCAAGTTCATGTGTACCTTAACATTCCTTTCCTTCTTTAGGTTTGATTTTTGTCAATCTCCATTTTTTTCACCACTATGTAATTTATGGAGTTGTTGAGGGAATTGCTTCATTTCAAATAGCCTATTTCAGAACCTTATGGGAATTGCAAGAAGGACAGACGGAACAGTAAGGCAGCCAGCGAGGTTGAGCGAGCGTGGTCCCCAGGTGAGCTATGCTTCACCGCCTGCGAACTGGCTAGGATGGCAGGCAGCCTGACAGAGCTCAGATTACTTTAACTCCGGGTCATTGATCTTCACCTCCACTCCCACCTCCTCCCTCAGCTTTCACTTTTCAAAGTCTAAGTCACATCTTGAAGTGTTGTCACATTCCTTTCTTTCTTATAATTCCCTGCATTAGCTGAGTTTTCCAATTTATAACTTCTGAATTTCTTTCCGTAGCCTACTTTTTTGTTAAAGCTTTATTTATTTTGCACTTTGGATTCTAAATTCTTCCTGTCTGGGAGTTTCCCCATAAGTCTGTTTACAGTGCGATGCATTCTACACTATGTGTTGGATAAATAGTGGTTACTCAAGAAAGATTATTGGGCACGTCAGTCATATTTGTAAAGTTTTTTAAGAGGGCTGAACGTGGCTGATACCAGTACATATTTTTTTGATGGCTCTCGGATGTTGCGTATATTACTGTATTTTCTACTGTTGTGGAAGAATTAGTCCCTTGGATATCCTCAAAGTTTGCCTTTACCATTCTCTGCACTTTACTCATTTTCTTTTTAAAAAAATTTTGCCCCCAATTATAAAAGTAACGCATGCTCAATATGGAACACAGAAAGGTGATAAAAAAAAAGTCACGCATAACCTCGCCAGATTTCATTTCATGCCTTTTCTTTGCATATGACAATGTCCCTCTGAATCTCATGCAGCATTTTAGAAATACCCACGAGGTCTCTCTAAATCCAAGACACGGTTAAGATTAGACGTTATTCCCCAAGTTCACACGGAAATCGAAGAATCGCAGTAGGATAAGAAAGCTCGCTGCCGGCAAAGGAACCTGGGTGCCTGGGTTCTCTGCAGAGAGACTGCTTGTGGGTAAAACACACACAGCCTTTTCTGCAGCCACCTGGGAACGGAACGGGTGGGGGCGGAGCTTCCGATGATTGAGGGCAGGGGGAGAGCGCTGCAGCGCTGTCACCAATCAGGGCTTTGCTTTGTTTTCGCTCATCGACCAATGAGGGAGCTCTGAGGGCGAGGCTGCCTTCAACTCTGAGCCGCCTAGCCCTATCGCAGCCTATCAGAAGGCGCCTCTTACCAAGCGAGCGCGGCGCTCACGCCCCGCAGGCGTTGCGGCCCCGCCCTGCCCCGCCTCTCCGGCCTGGCCCCGCCCCTCCGAGGGAGGGGGTCGGGTCGGTTACTCGCTGGGCTGGAGGTGGGGGCCGGGCTCCCGCTGGGCTCGTGCGTTCTGCGCCCGCCGCGGCGGTGCCGAGCCCGCTGCCTCCTGATTGTCCTTTGCGGCGGCAGCGGTCGCAGCCTCCTTGCCTCCGGGCCCGGGGCTGCAGGCGCCAGAGTGAGCGCACGTCCCGCGGCCGGCTGCCCCGAGCAGGTAATGGGGCTCCCGGGCTGCAGCGCCCGTCCGAGCACCGGGCGCGGGGCGGGCGGTGGGTCGGCTCCCTTTGCTGCTCCCGCCGACGGCGGCCGAGCCGAGCGGGGCCGCGCCTCCCGGAGCCTCCTGCCCGCCTCGCGGCGCCTCCGCCCGGGAGCCCGCGGCTGCGGCGGCACCTTGCGGGGAGGTGGGGGCGGGGCCGGAGGGGGAAGGGCGCGGGCCGCTGCGGGCAGGACCCTTTGGGGACCCGGCAGGACTCAGGGGGAGGCGGCTGGGCCGGAGGAGGGCGGGAGGACCAGCAGGTGGAGGGAAAACCGCGGAGTTGAGTCAGAGTCAGCCTCCCGAGGAAAAGGACCTACTGCTAAGTAGCGATAAGCTGAGTGGATTTTTTTTTTTTTAAGCGAGGAACGCGTCTCTACTTGGGTGTTGTTAATTACACATTTTCTGGAGACAGGCGCTTTGCAGTGCGTTTCCACATTAATATTATTTACTTATTATTTATTGTTTTTTAAATTCAAAGTAGCCTTGTTTGGGGGCTTTTTCTTAAGTGACAGGTAGACCCAGCAGTGTGACTCACCTTTGTCTGGGCTGAAGTGGGTACGGTGCGATAGGAATGAGGGGGAGGAATGTTGATGAGGAATGCCTGTGCTGATTTGAAAGGACTGTGGGGGTGGGACCTTGTTTCTGTCACTCTGTCATGGGTGGGAGTAGAATTGGGCTTCTTTTTTCTAATTTTCTAAACATTAGCATTCAAGTAAAAAAAGCCTTTCTAAAACCGATCTCTGGGTTTTAGGTTTTGGAGATGCACCTGCAGTCATACTTTGCAGACAAGTCCTAGGCAATTAATTGCATAATTTGATTTGCTTACAAAGAAGCACCTTGAATTGCAGTTGCCTTTTCTTTGCGTGCTTGGTAACCCTTTTTTTCCATTCGTCTTTCGCTCACGAGTGAAATGAAGGTCACCGAGGCTTAGCAGTAATGGCACCGTGAGGGCTCTCGGAGCCGCGTTCTCCCCTTCCAGGTGCACCTCCTTTTAGATCTTTTAATTGCGAAGCTCATAGCTCCGCGTCAGTTTTAGTATCCTCCTACTCTCCCGAGGCAAGTAGTGCATAGCATACCCATTTTACAGGTATGTAAACTGAAAGCCTCAGAGATGAAAGGAATTCTGCCCCAGGTCACTTGACTCCTATGTGATTTTGTACCTGTAATGGATTTAATCTAGGATTAAGTCAGGATCTAGTGAGGTTCCCGCCATCGAGCAAGCTTGTGCATACAGATTTGATCACAGGCACGCGAGTCAGAGATGGAGGTGGTTATTTCCAAGTAAAGAAATATTCTTGTAGGTTTTTTTTTTTCTCCTAGGTCGCTAAGATAGTTTGAATTTCACCAGAAAGGTAGTTTTTCACACAGGCAAAACAAAACCTGCTGGTGCTATGCGAAAAATCTCTATTTTAAATTTTGGGAGGTTTTCCGAATTAGAAAACCTTATTTGTGTTTGCATCTCTAGCTTAGCAGTGGACTTCAGTACTGTTTTCTGAATAGAATTGAGCTAATTAATATGCATAAGGCAGATAAAAATGAGGTGTAATACATTGCGGTCATGACTTATAACTTTGTTTTGGGAAATTTTTACCATAAATTTCGTAGAAGTGTTGAAAATGTAAAATCAATTCTTCCTTACTTAGAATAACTCAGACAAGGGAGTTTAGGGGTTAATGGAGAGCAGGCTTAGAGAGGTAGTTGGGAGGAACCTTTGAATGATCTTAAGGCTTGGGGAACTCTAGAATTGTTTGGTTATGTTAAACTTATTAGTCCTCAGGAACATGGAAATATGTTATGGGTGACTGAATGGAACTCTTCTAATCATGAAGTCATCCCTTATTTTCATGGCAGATGCGTCAACAGATGCATGTCACCTGTACATTTTGACATAACTTTTTGTAAAGGGTGTAAGGCATCTCTTACAGAAGCCCTGTCTGTCTAGCACTGCTTTTTATTTATTTGTTCTTGCATTAATGCCTTTAATTTTTACCCTTCTGTCAAATTAAAATTTCTAGCACCCAAGCAAAAATTTCCATAAGGAAACCTTTATCATCTGTTAATATGTACAGAAAATGAGTCCTCTCTTTTGGTGAGCACGGTCCTCTTGCAATGTGGGAAATTGGAGGGAGATTTGGGCTGTTTGTGAAGTATTTTCTTGTGTTCTTACCTAGGGCTTTTAGCCCCAGCGGTTTTCAGGGTCTATGTTCTTTTTTGAAAAATTAATTACACTATTACACAACTTCCACTAGATGGTGCCCTGGGTGCTGCTTATGGGAGATTTCAATCATTTTTTTTTTTCTTATTAGAAGCGTTTCACTGACAATGATAGAAATGTACTGCAACTGTTTCTGTGGTAATTGCAGTTCAGACAGAATTGCAAGGAGTGATTTAAGTCACTGTTATTAAATGAGATTATTTGGAACGAAAGGGCAGGCTAAAGTGAAGGAAATTGTTAGTAATTTTAGAAATAACTTCTCCTGAAAAGCTCTCCAGTTCTCCCTGTTGTTAGGAACCCAGCCCAGAGTGCGGATTTATTGGTCCTTATTTATGTACACTTGAATGGTTTTTTCTTTTTTTAGTGGTTTGTATTTTGTTTAAATCTTATGAGAACTATGAGCTGTTTGAGCACAGTTTTGTGCTTTGCTTTTTTAGATTTCTGATTCTTTAAAAGTAGTAGAATAAAGTGGGTACATATAGCAAGATTATTCGATACCTACTATGAGCAAACACTTGTTAAAATTTTTTTTTTGTCATGTAAAACTTTTTTTTTTTCTTGAACACTTGCTTGATGAGTCTATTCTTTTACGAGAGCATGATTATCAGCCTGCTTCACTTATGAAAGAGAGGGGACCATTCCTTCTCTGATGGTGTTTGTTACTGATTGGATTGCTTGTTACCCATTGGTACAGAAGGGAGGTGAGGAAACAAGGCTGTTGCTTTGATGAAAATCCGTACCTGTTTTAGGTATAGAGATGGCAATGTTAATGGAGACCAATGATTAGTTAGGACACCTGCCATTTGAGAGATGTTTTGCAGAAAACACTGGACTTTTAAAAGCAGGATAAGAGCTTAAATGGAAAGGTCTTTGGGTGGTTGGCGTGCGTGTTTATTTCAGTTCCGCCCAGCTCTGGGTGGGGAGGAGAGCTCTGGTTCTCAGGGGATTTGATGGTGATTTGGGAAGGGTGGGGGAAATGAATAGGTGCCATTCCTTCTAGGAAGGTGGCTCCTGGCTGTGCTGCCAGCTCTTGGGAGAGCGTGGGTGTAGGAAGGTGGGTGGTTGTAAGTACCTAGGCAGATTAAAAAGCTGCCTGTTTGTGGGCTTCCCAGAGCTCTCTGCTCCTTTGATGACTTTAATCAAATCAAAAAGCATCTTCAGTCAGGTTTGTAGCTGTCTTGTGGTGCAGACTTGGGCTAGTTAACTCTTCAGTCTTCTGATTTATGTTTTTAATTTTTAAAATAAGTAGAATCCTGAACTTTATGAAATTAGTGACGAGTTTGCAATTGAATAGCTTAAAAGAGTTGCTTGGCATATGGTAGGTTCTCAAAATATGGTAGGTGCTTGAATGTAGTACTTACTTCTGATAGTCCGTCTTCCACTCCTTTTAGAAAAAGACTTTGCTAGAAATTAGGCAAACTTGATGCATGTTGAGCTGTATTGCTCAGATTGAGCACTTGGTTAGGGGAGGAAAGGAGGCTCCCGGTTTAAATATTTCTTTGAACAGAGATGGATCAGGCAGGATGCTGTGAAGAGCCATCTAGGTAAGGGGCAGAGAGAACTTGAGCACTTTTTCTGTGCTCGATAAAAGCGTCTGATTAGTTTTCGTCATGATAAAAACTTACTCTTTGAAAGACAGTATCTCTATGTGTGTACTTACAGCAATTTGAATCTTGAGAATCAAATATTTCTGAGCGTTGTAACTTCTTTTTTTAGCAATTGGAAGTTTGTTGAAGAAATGTAAAAATTTGGAGTTGAGCCAGAGTTAAAAAGGATTATGGAGCTATGGACTAAGGTTTATCAAGCTTCTACTGCTGATATTCAAAATATTTATTTCCTCTTCCTAATATGGCTTCTGATTGGACTTCTGAAGTTTCTCTTTGGACCTCTGTGCTCTTTTCATGTTTGGAATTTCACTCAGTTCCCAGTAAGGCCCATCAGAGCAGAGTTTTTTTCAGGTGGTCTAATCAGGGTCAGCTTAGGCATTTTGTCGGGTTTAGCGGGAGAGTTGCTGTGCTGTGGGCAATGAGGAAATGAATTAATATTATTCTGATTTATTTAGAGTCACTTTAAATAGGATCAAAATTTTACATTTTGGAATTTTCAAAATGGTGATGGTTTCACCTTTAACATATGTACATTAAGTCGAGTGTGAAAACTAAAGACCAGTGGTTCTCGAACTTCAGCTAGTCTCCGACTCAGCTGGAGAGCTTGTTAAAACTTGGGTTGCTGCACTCCATGCTCACAGTTTTTGATTCTATTTGCACTTCTAATACATTCCCAGGTAATGGTGATGCTGCTGGCCCAGGGGCCACGCTTCGAAAGCTGCTGAGAATATTCTGGGGGGAATTTAAGTGGAGTGCTTAGAAACACAGGTTTTGAGGTTTGAAAGACCTGGATTTGAACCCCTGCCCTACCACTTCCTAGTTCTTTGACTTCAGGCAAATTTCTTCTCTCTCTCTCTTCATTTCCGAAGCGGAAGTGATATATTATTATTTTGTTGTGAGTATTAAATGAGCTCAAATGGGGGTCAAAGCTTGTAGAACAGTGCCTGGCAGTTTGCAAGCGTGCGATAAATGTTGGCTTTTAATCATAAAAACCAATTCGTGTATGAAATAAACAGAATCCTGAATCTTAGAAATTTGAGGTATGCTCTTTAAGGACAGAAACTTTATTTTTATCCTCATTTCACCACACTGTGCTGTGGAAAAGATATATGAGTACTCAATTTCTATGTAACAAATGAGGGAAAAGTTTGTGGATCCTAGTAGTTTTCCAGAAATGTTTGTAAGAGACAGTATATTCATATTGGTGGTGCCTTTTTTTTTTTTTTTTTTCTAAAAAGGTTGAATTCTTTGGTCAAAATATGTTGGATTCTTGCTACAGTCGTTGTAGTCCACACGTTATATAACAGGAGTTGTAAAGGTCAATCCTGGGAGTTAAATGGCAGAAGTTCCTGAAAATCATCTTTAGAACAGTTTCAGCTGTAGTCTGTGACTTTGTCTTGTTGACCCCGAATGCAGTTCTTGGATTCTTCGCCCAGTTTGCTGAATGCCTGGTGAGTGTTCTTTCTGCAGATCTCTGAGAGCCACTTCTCTCTGGTGATCCTCTGAAGTCGCACCCCGCCTTCCAATTACTTCCTGTCACAACCACCCATTTTAATTCTGTTGTAGCTGTTGTCACACTCTTATCACTTTATTTACTTTTTATTGTTGCCTTCACTAGAATATGAACTCTGTGAGGGCAAGGACCTAGTCTTTGCTGATGTGTCCCCAACCTGGGGCACAGTACCTGCTTTACAGGCACTTAATGCATACTGGTTCGATGAAGGAATGAATGGATGAGATGGGGACTCTCTCCTTTGCTCCCTCCCCAAATCGGGTGTGCAGGCTGAAGTTAACGTTCAGATGGTGGCCCATTATTGATTGGTCTAGGCAAAGCCTCTCATTCTGTTGTATCTTTTCCCTTCGTCTCCTATCCCATTCATGTTCTCTCCCCACCATGGGACCCTCTCTCGGGCATATATGTAATTTCCTTAAGTATTATTATCTGGAATGTCAGATTATTATCTGGAATGGCTGGACTAATTTACACTGTCACCAGCTGCTGTCCCCACATTCTTGCTGGCACTTGATATTTTCTGACCTTATAATTTTTTCCAATCTGATGCAAGAGATGGAGCAATCTGGGCACAAAGTGATATGTGACTGTCCTTATTTGCAATTCTCTGATTACTAATGCAGTTGAGTAGCCTGTCATGTGCTTATTAGCTGTGTGAGTTTTCCGCTTTTGTGAATTGGTATTTATTCTTTGCCTCTTTTTGTATTAGATTTTCTTATCTTCCTCCCCACTTTTCTGCCCTAATTTACGGGAAGTTTTTTGGTATGTTCTAGATGTTAATCTTTTGGTGGATTTTAAATGGAGCAAATATCTTCTCTTAGTTTTTTATCTGTCAAGTTTTTTCTGTGAAATCCTTTATTGAACAGAATCTTTAATTTTATTATAGTTAGATCCATCCGTTTTTTCACTTTCTGGTCTTATTTAGGAAATATTTCTCCATTCTTAGTTATCAAAGGTATGTTTCTACAGTTTGTTCCAATTCCACAGTGGTTTTTGTTTTTATTTTCGTTACTACGACTTGTTTTTATATCTTGGTATCTAGAAGGGTGAGTTTAATTATTTAAGCCAGTGGTTTTCAACCCAGGCTTTACACTAGAATTAACTAGACAGTTTTTCAAAAACATGCCTCATTTACCCCAGATCAACTGAATTGTGTCTCTAGGGAGTGGATTCCAGTACTTTCTAAAACCTTCTCTGGTGATACTGATGCATAGCTGTAGTTGAAACCGTGTATCAAAGATGTGTATGTTTTTTCACTAGAGTTTAAAGTTTTTCTTCATAATGCTTTTATGTCTTTTTTGTTAGATAATTCCTAGATACTTCAGTTTTTGTTTCTGCCGTGAAGGACATTTTTTTTCCTATTGTATTCTCTATTCTGTTTTTTTCTTGTGGAGAAAATCCTATTGATATATATGTCTCTCTATCCTGATGTAAATCAATCAGCTAATCTAGCTATCTGTATATAATATATATTTTTTGGCAATCGTGCCGAACTCTTAATGTGTTTAATGGCTAGTTTTTCTTTTGGATGTTCCATGAACATGATTATTCCATCTTTAAATAATGGCCATTGGTGTTTTTCCTTCCAATTCTTATTACCTTACCCTTTGTATTTCCTCGCCTTATTGCGTTTGTCTAGACTTGTAGTGATGCGCTGAAGAGTAGCAGAGAAGTGGCCTCTTGATCACTTTAATACCTTAAAGGAAAGTAATCTTTGGTTTAGCCTTTAACTGGAAGATTTCAATTTTTAAATTGTATTTGACTTCATTTTTTTTTTTTTATTGTTGTGACTTCATTGGTCTAAAAAAATTGAGAAGCACAGAATTATCTTGCTGATTTTGTTAAGGCAACTGTCATAGATGGTATATATCTCTTAACCCTGAAAAGTTACAGTTGTGTGTACTGAGGTTTTTAAATTAAATATTTGAATTATTTTTATCAGACTTTTCCAAAGTAAGTTATGTGTAATGACTCTGGTTAGTTGAAAGCCATCATGTGTTTGGAAAAACAAAGTAGAAATTGTTATGTATCTTAAACTGTGTGAATTTTTAAAATTTATTGAAGTGTAACATATACCTAGAAAAATGCATATCCTATATGGATATACTAGGATATGCATATGTGCTAATGCATATATCCTAAGTGTGCAGCTCACTGAATTTTCACAAACCAAACACCTGGCGACACAAATAATCCATAATAAGTCTATAAATCAGAATTGGAGTGAGTTTATTATGAGCCAGCTTCGAGGACTGTAGACCAGGAGTGAACATTCCCAAGGAAGGAAGTGCTCCAAAGAAGTGGGGTGACAGAGTGGTTGTACACTGCCTTGGAACAAAGAACATACATCACATATCACAGGGATATCTCTTTTACTACAGTTACAATATGCTTTGCTGGCACAGCAGGTCAGTGGTCACAAGGTGAACACAGCTTATTGGTAATTAATCTTTAGTTTCTGAGAAGAAATGCTTATCCTTAAGGAAATGCCTACATGGGGGGAGGCTACATGCCTATCTTTGAGGGCATCATTCTTGGCTTTGGGACATTGTAAATGTTTAAAGCACATGTACAATGCATGCTCACCAGGCTGTGTCAGGCCTTTTTGGCCAAACAAGGTTAGGCTGAATTAGTTTTGAACCTAATGGCTTTCTCATATAGTCTAATATATCCTATTGCTTTTTATGTATTCATTGCACTCGTGAGTAACCAGCACTTAGGTGAAGAAAACAGAACATTAGCAGGACCCCAGAGGTGCCCTCCTACTCATTTCCTTGAACCTGACTTGTAACACTATAAAATAATACCGGTGGTAGTTATTAGTCCTGGTCTGTCTCTTGGCTCCTGCTGGGCTCCCACAGTTTGGTGTTTTGATCAAAGCGAAAATCAGTCATGTCCGAAAGCTCATTTGAACGAGCACAGCCTTGACCTAAGCTCCAGTCCTTGGAGCTGGGTTTTCAGACTTTTAGTTTCAGCACCACTTCACGCTCTTAAAATTAAGAACCGTTTTGTTTATGTGGGTTATATCTATCAGTATTTACTGTATTAGAAATGCAACCAGGAAATTTTAGAGTATTTATTAATTCATTAAAAAATAATAACCCCATCATATGTTAGCATAAATAACACTTCGTTATGAAAAATAACTTTATTAAAATAATTGAGAAGAGTGGCTTTGTTTTACATTTTTGCAACTCTTTCTAATGTCTGGCTTAGTAGAAGACAGCTGGATTTTCACATCTGTTTCTGTATTCAATCTGTTATGATTGGTTGTTTGGTTAAAATATATGAAGACAATCCAGCATCATACAGGCCTGCAGTTGGAAAAGAGGAGCATTGTAGTGTTTTTTTTAGATAATTGTGGATATTCTCTTAGATACTACTCCAAAACTCTGATGATTTCTTAAAATTTAGTTATAGATTGGAATCTGAACCTATGTCAACAAACTTTTCTCCCTCTATTACATTTAAATCTGTTGGTCTATCTTGTACTTTGAATCTTTTACCCATGCATGATTTGGAAAATATTGGTTCATGGAATTATATAAATCTTCCAAATATTGGCATGTTTTTTATGATACCATTTGAAAAAAAAGCACATTTGTTGAAATTGCCATTGATCCTGTCAGAAAAACCTTTAAGTATTGAGAAAGCTGTCATGTTCCTGGTGGCAGATATAATTTTTCCAAAAACCTAGTCTTTTGCTCGAAAACCCAAATTTTTATCATGGGCAACCAATATTTCAGGTGTTTTCCTTGAAGCAACCAGCTCACTTTGTTCATTTTTGAGAAAATGTCTACCAAATACCCAACTTTCAATACTTAGGTTGTCTTTCACTTGTTATTTATATAAGAATGATATTCTGTGGGGAATAAAAGAACTTCTAGTTCAGCTTGCAAATCAAACAATTGGCACAATTGCTTTTCTTTGAGATAATGTCATACTTCAGTGTATAGCACAAATTCCTGTATGTGCTTCCTATTTTATCACACAGAATATTAAAAAGATATGTATTCCAAGGTCAAGATTTCACACAATTGTTATTTTCAGTGTTTCATCAAGGGCATTCTTATGTGGAACTGGTGTTTTTTTCACTCATAGTGGTGGGGACTACAATGATTCCCTGTGCGGTTGGTGCCACTGCCTTGATCCATGTACCGTGCTGTAATGTCTTCAGTGCAAATGTCAGTACAGTGAAAATCGCAGATCACCTCTCAGCATTATGATAAAAGTAGTTTTGATGTCGTGGATATCCTGAAGGGCTCCTGAGGACCCGGGGTTCCATGGATCACTGTGAGAACAGCTGGCTGATAGCATCTCTTGCTGGTACAGTTGAGGGCCAGCTCCTCATACTCATCTGTCTTCCTGAGGTTGCTGAACAGGATCTGACTTCTTGTTCACTTATTCCTGAAGCTGTCTTCTTAGAAGTAGGGGCCTGCTACTTCTTGGCTCAGCCGTGCTGTATTTTTCCAAGTGAAAGAAAGTTTAGTACTAGGAAAGAAAATATTTCTGAGGTCATCAACTTCAGACCTGTATGAAGCTGTTAATTTTACTGTCTTATCACAGTAAATACATCTGTAAATATGCTAATACTTGGCTGACCTTCAACATCTTTTAAGATGAAAATTATCGCAAAGAGAACTTGAAGAAATGTCCTGTACATTTATCGAGAAATATTTATTTGGTAATGTCATCATCAAGAAGAATTATAACAGGTAGTAGCCTGTTGTAACGCTTTTAGTTTAATGTGAGGTTTAACACGTTCTTCTGTTCTTTACTTCCTGTAAGTAGGAATCAGATCTTAATTTGATTCAGTTTCTGTTTTCTGGCAAAGTTGCTTCGTAGATGATGGAGTGTACTTCTAGCTGGAGTCGAGCAGTGTTGACCGTCTCTTTCTTTCTGAGGTTCATGACCATTGATGATCATTGCCTAGATCCATTATTTTATTAGGGGTTTGCAAAATGGTGATATTTTCATTCTGTCTTCCTTTTTTGTTAGGATGTTTTTATAAACAGAGATTGTATTATTTGAGATGTAGTTAGTAAAGAAAAAGAAGGTTAAACGTTTGATTTTTTTTTTTGGTCTTCTTTTTCTCCCCAAAGCCCCCCAGTACGTAGTTGTATATTCTAGTTGTGAGTGCCTCTGTTTGTGCCATGTGGGATGCCACCTCAGCATGGCCAGATGAGCGGTACCATGTCCGCTTCCAGGATCCAAACCCGAGAAACCCTGGGCCGCTGAAGTGGAGAGTGTGAACTTAACCACTTGGCCACGGGGCTGGCCCCATGTTTGATTTTTTAAATCAGTTTTCAACATTATGAGATTATAGGATAAGTCTGTTCAGGATGAGTAAATTAAATTGGTCTGTCCATTGTTTTTCTTTGAAACACCAAGCTAAATTGCAATTTTTTTAGAGGTAAGTAAATCCAGAGGAAACTATTAATAGAAAAGTCCTTTTGTTATATTTTGAAAGCACATAATTCATTTGAAATTAAAAAATGATAGACACATCTTGATGCTATTAAAGGAATTGGAATTTTTTTTATTTGGAGGAAGATCAGCCCTGAGCTAACATCTGCTGCCCAAATTCTCCTCTTTTTGCCGAGGAAGACTGGCCCTGAGCTAACATCCATGCCCATCTTCCTCTACTTTATACGTAAGACGCCTGCCACAGCATGGCTTGACAAGTGGTGCATAGGTCTGCAGCCAGGATCTGAACTGATGAATTCCGGGCTGCTGAGGCAGAATGTGTGAACTTAACCACTGCACCACCGGTTGTTGAATTAAAACAAGATTTTTCTTGTCTCTAGAATAATGTATTTATTGCATGTAAGTATCCTTTCATGTATCTTATATTGTATTCTGAGAGCAGATTTGAAAATGTAGAAGGCATTCATGCCTTCAGGGTGCTCATAGGGTAATAAAATAGGTGAAAACTTGACCTTTATTATATAAATTTGTTGCTGGCATTCCCTGGGTTGAATGATAAACAGACAGAAGTTATATTTATTACAATATTTCACCCTCTTTAAAATTTGTAATGTGGGAAAATGGGTGATAGAAAATAAAGTTTTCTTTGGAAAAAAGAGAAGCAGTCGGTGAGACTGATTATGGAAGGGGCGAGTCAGACGGAACTAGTGTCTGTTGAGATTAGGGTGGGAAAAGGGCAGGCAGCGCCTTCAGTCTTAAGCTGCGGACTTGTGCCCTGATTTCCTGCTGTTGCTGACTGAGATTTCAAACAGGTCCTTCTCCTTCAGGCCAGGCCTGTTTTAAGCTGCTCCTTGCTCCCCGAATTCCTTCTCATAATTTGAGTGATTGCGAATGCACAATACTTAGACAACAAAAGGTTATATAAATATCTGTGTCCTTTTTTGAAACCGCTCCTGGGAACTGGTTAATAACCGTTGATCAGCACTAGGGTTCTTCATAACACTAGTTTTTCTGTACTCTTCCTCTCGTGTGTGTTTCAGAATGGTATCCTCTGTAAAGAACTTTCTTTCATTACTGATGTGCATACTGACTATTAAACTAATCATCAAGATCTGCTAAATTGTTTTCAGTTCAGTGTCTTACACTTCATAAATGCTAACTAAAATGACTTTGCCTTGGCTTCTGTTGTTCTAGGTGTTTCTAATCTCCAGATGGGTCTAGAACTGGGTAATTAACTTTACTCTTACTTTTGCATATGGAGCCTAAGATATCTCTAGGGACAGACTCAATGGTATGGCAAGACTGCTTATCAAAGTAGACATTTTTGGGGCTGGCCCTGTGGCATTGTGGTTAAGTTTGGCATGCTTCATATCAGTGCCCTGAGTTCTTGGCTTCAGATCCCAGGCATAGACCTACACGACTTGTCAGCTGTGCTCTGGTGGCGACTCACATATAAAGTGGAAGAAGATTGGCACAGATGTTAGCTCAGGGCTAATCTTCCTCAGCAAAAAAAAAAAAAAAAAAAAAAAGACATTTTCCCATCTGAGAATAATTTTGGACTTAATGAAAGCTTTGGAACACTTTAACAGATTGGGGCAGGCTTGGCATTGACAGATAATAGCTGCCGTGTATTGATCCTTTATTATAAGTCAGGCACTGTGCTAAGCCAGATCCCCTTAGATATTCATGCTTAATTCTTACAGCAGCCCTTTGAGCAGTGTCATTTTCATTTTACAAGTGAAAAAACCAAGTCATGGAGAAGTTAAATAATTTGTCCTGAGTCCTGTGACTAGGACGTGGTAAAGCCAGGATTCAAACCCAGGTTGCCCATTCTAAACATCAGAGACTAATGTGAGGCTATCATATGATTTGAATTCATATTGGAATTTTTCTCTTGTTTTATATAGCTTCAGTCTGTCTTTCTTTGGCTCCTTTTATTTTTTTATTGATGTCATACTAGTTTATAACATTGTGAAATTGCAGGTATACTTTATTGTTTGTCAGTCACCATATAAATGTGCCCCTTCACCCCTTATGCCCACTCCCCCACCCTCTTTCCCTCTGGTAACCACTAAACTGTTCTCTTTGTCTGTATATTTGTTTATCTTCCACGTATGACTGAAATCATGCGGTGTTTGTCTTTCTCTGTCTGGCTTATCTCACTAAACATAATACCCTCAAGGTCCATCGATGTTGTTGTAAATGGGATAATTTTGTCTTTTTTATTGCTGAGTAGTATTCCATTCCATATACACCACTTCTTCTTTATCCATTCATCAGTCAATGGGCACTTGCCTTGCTTCCACATCTTGGCTATTGTGAATAGTGCTGCAGTGAACACAGAGGTGCATAAGTCTCTTTTAACTGTTGATTTCAAGTTCTTTGGGTAAATACCAGTAGTGGGATAGCAGGGTCATACGGTATTTCTGTTTTTCTTTGGCTCCTTATCTTAATCTGGACAAGCATAGGTCTCACCTGCTTTGGCCACTGCTCTAAAGTGTTTCCTCTGAAGCTTACCCCTCCCTGACAGAAGTTTGCCCAGAAGAACCCTGAGGGCACTTCAAAGAGTAGCCCGCTTCAAGCATGAGATTGTTCTGAAGTTTTATGTTTGATCTAATTGACTCAAAATCACCTTCCATTGTGTAAAATTGACACTCCAGAAAGATGTGTCATTTTTATGCCCACCCTTGAACCTCCACGATATACCTCAGTTTGAGAAACAGGTCTGTAGGACTTGGCCGTGAGGCCACGATCAGATGTGGGGTTTGGAGAATTCACGGTGTTGGTATGGTGGGGGTCAGGTGGGAAGGACGTCGCTGACATAGTGCAGAGGGACAGTGGTGAGGGGCTGAACTGAGGCGTGGGGGTGCTGGGACGTGGATGGATTTAATAGAGATGTGGGCACTATGATGGGATAGATTTGATGACTGAATGTTGAGCTTAGTTTCCTACTTCTCGTACAGTTCAGTTTTTTCTTGGTTTCTGCCACTGGCTGTTCGTCTTGTCCTGTCCCATAACCATGGGAGTGTCTTCAATCCTTGACCCACTTATTCACGCTTCCACTTCCGTAGCTGTGTCTTTGCCCCTTGTCTTGGTTTCGGCTGTCCTTTCTGTATGAGTCACTTCCATACTGCCAGCGCCTTCGGTGAGCTCCCGTTCAGCGAGTCCACCTGAGCCCTCATGTGCTGAGGCCACTTAGCAGTTGCTCAGTGGTATCTTCTGGATGTTTGAATGTCTCAGAATTGGCATGTTTGACTTCACCCGCTCCTCCCTCTAAAACCAGCTGTAGTGTTTTTAGGTAGGACATAAATTGATAGGAAGAGAACATTTGCGAATCCACTGTAGATTAGGTTCAGATCTCTATTTTAATTAGCCATGGATACCGAACTTGCTGGAAGGTGGGCGGCACACTGGCTGGAACAGACGTCACGTAATGTGACATTCCTTTCTCTGGCCCCTTGGTTCCCAATGAGGCAAGCAGCTGCCCGTGATAATGTCAGGGATAACATCACGGTTCCAGTAGAATGGACGGGAACTATCTGTGTACTTCCTTTTAAAGGAATGTTCATAAACAGCAGGTTCTCCTAGTTTTTCAGCTAAACTTAGCTTCCTCAAGACCGAAAGCCTCCTTGTGAGAAGGAGGAGTTGATGTTCTTCTATGCAGTGACTGTGCCATCAGTCTTACAGTGTCCTGGAACTCTGTTTCCCCAACTCCCTTCTTTGTTTAATCGATGTTCATTGCCCTGGTTACTGAAAACCTTAATCTACCTTAATGGTTAAGAATGTGCACTGTAAAATGAGATAATTTTTTCTTTAAAACCACTTTTTCAGGGTATGATTGACATCCAAAAAGCTGGATGTGTTTAATGTATACAACTTTGTGAGTGTGGAGATGAGAGACACCTGTGAAACCGTCACCACAGCCTATGCCATAAACCTATTCATCACCTCCAAAAGTTTCCCCCGGCCCTCTGTATTTATTATTATTTATTTATTTATTTTGTGATAAGAATGCTTAACGTAAGATCTGTCCGCTTAGAAATTTTTAAGTGTACAATACAGCGTTGTTAACTGTAGGCACTATGCTGTGCATTAGCTCTTCAGGACTTCTTCATCTGTTATAACCAAAACTTTGTCCCCTTTGTCCTCCCAAGATCCCTCTCAGCCCCTGGCGACCACCATTCTACTCTCTGCCTCTGTGAGTTTGGCTATTTTCGATTCGTCGTGTAAGTAGTATCGTGTAGTGTTTATCCTTCTTTGGCTTTTTTCACTTTGCGTATTGTCCTCCAGGTTCATCCATGTTTTCTCTAATGGCCAGTTTTCTTTCTTTTTAAGGCTAAATAATAATCTAAGCAGTTTAGGATTCAGAATCCAGCTCTGCTCATTGCTGGTTTCATGAACTAAGGCAAATTATTTAATTTCTCTGACCCTCAGTTTTCTTACGTGACATAGGCCAATAATAGGACCTGCCTCTTATGATGGTAGGGAGAGTCAGATAACCCAGTAAAGCACTTAGTATAGTTTGTAGCACAAATCAGGGGTCAATAAATGGGAGTTCCTGTTCGTTACTAATTAACAATATTGTTAAGTGCCCTAAAAAGCTGTTTTTTTCCCATCTCGGCTATCCAGAGAGTGACCAGATGCTGTCATTTCGTCCTCTTCACAGTCTCATGCGTCATTTCTCTTTCTGTGTTACTGCTGCTGCCACTTAGATTGCATATTCACTGCCCCTGTCTAGAGTGCAGTAATCTGCTCTTAGCTGACATTCATCAGTCCACGTTACTCCCTGTGTCAGTGCAGAAGTGACCTTCCTTTTTAGAAGTGGCCATCGATTCTTTGACACTACCACACTGGGTCTAAATTACTCTATTTGACTTTCAAAGCCTATCATATTTAGCCCCATATGTGGTTATTTTCCATTACTCTTTTTTTACATACCCTCTACTCTAGTCAGACATAGGAATGTGTTCCAAGACATGCTTTTTTTTCTCTTGTCTGAATTGACATCCTGGATTGCTTCATGGGCACATGCCCATTTCTCTCATGGGACAGTTTTGACGCTGTTGTGTGACTTCCATCTGATGGCTGCTTTCCCTGGTCTGCGAGGATTAGAGCCCCGGTGGTCATGCCCTTCTCTTGGCTGGGCCCTCACCTGCCTTTAGAGGTCTGGATTCTAAGGAATTTCATTACTCCATTGCTATTAATTTAGAGTCAAGAGTACTAGAAATCACACCAGTCTCCTTTCTGCCTAAGCCCTGTTCAAAGGGAGTTTGTTCCCTGAGATGTGAACTCAGCATCACTGTGTTACTTCTTTGTATCTCAGTGTTCCTAAAACTGACAGGTGTCGAGCGGGTGCACAGTAATGTCTCCTTTTTATATATTTTTGTCCTCTTAGTTTCAGGGGCCTTGGCAGTTTATAAACTAAATCTCTTGTTGGTTAAAAAAAAGTAGAATACCAGGTGCATGAGCATGTGTCCTGCTTGTCCTTTTTGATCCCCACTGTCCTGGGAGTAGCCCGTGTCAGTCCTGCTGTTGGGGTTTGGGTGCAGTGGGGAAGCACAGCCCTCCTTAAGCTTTTGACCTGATCTAACTTCACATGTTCTTACCATGGCTCACGGCAGTAATAATAATTCTAAGGGATCGTTAAACCACAGTTGAGCCTTGAGTTTTCTTGAGTTTAGTGGTGGGGACGTTTTAAGACTAAGAAGTTGCGAGGAGGAGGAATTGATAGAGATGTCTTTGAGGGTAGGGACTTTGCCCTTATGTCCTTGTGCCCATCTGGTATAAATAATTATTGAGCGAATGTGTGGATTTCTTGAAGAGCATGCTGTGCATTTCTATAATGAGCAAGCGACTAGCCCCAAAGACTAAGTCAGAGGTTCACCTCTTGGGGAAAATGGAGTCACTGTGCTGTGGAATGTCGCTGCAGGTGGCTGGCTTTTGAGGACGAGGTTGGAAAGGGAATGGGGTTAATGATTGGCGTTGGGAGGGAAGATGTTGGATTTATTCAGAATTGTCTTTATTAGTTTCTTCCTTCCTGAATCTTCCTTCTAGCTTCCTTAGGAGCCCCAGAGGCTAGTGCTACTTCCTGTTGCAGCCACTGAGAACTTGCCCAGAGTTCAGGCCCACTCTATAGATTAATTTTGAGAGATCAAACCAGAGTTTAGATCTGCTAATTAGGCCGTTCTATTTCAAGAAATATGTGAGGAGTCCAAAATAGAAGTTGGCTGCTTGGTGAAGAAGTGAGCTTCACCCTGTTCACCCTGGAGTTCTTCAGCCAAGATATGTCAGGTATGTTCTGAGCGATGTTTTCATTAGGTGAGAGGCTTGGATTCTTTTCTTTTTCTCTTTTTAATAATTTGGGTAAAATTTTAGAGAGATTAAATGACAAAGAGAACACAATAAGCGCTGTATAACTTTCACCCCGAATTAACAGATGTTAACATTTTGGTGCATTTGTTTCAAATTTTTTTTGTATTTATTTATTTTTTTAAGATTGGCACCTGAGCTAACATCTGCTGCCAATCTTCTTTCTTTTGTTTTCTTTTTTTTCCTTCTCCCCAAAGCCTCTAGTACATAGTTGTATATTCTAGTTGTGAGTCCCTCTGGTTGTGGCATGTGGGACGCTGCCCGAGCATGGCCTGATGAGCGGTACCATGTCCGTGCCCAGCATCCGAACTGATGAAACCCTGAGCTGCCAAAGCAGAGCCTGTGAGCTTAACCACTCGGTCATGGGACAGCCCCTCAAATTTTTTATTTTATTTATTTATTTATTTTGATGAAGATTAGCCATGAGCTAACTGCTGCCAATCCTCCTCTTTTCGCTGAGGAAGACTGGCCCTGAGCCAACATCCATGCCCATCTTCCTCTACTTTATGTGTGGGACGCTCACCACAGCGTGGCGTGCCAAGCGGTGCCACGTCCTCACCCAGGATCCGAACCAGCGAACCGGGCCATTGAAGCTGAACATGCAAACTTAACTGCTGTGCCACTGGGCCGGCCCCAGCCCCTCAAATGGAAGAAATTAAACATTGTAGATAACACTGGAGTTTATTTTGTTCCTCTTCCCAGTTCTATCTCCCTTGCTTCCCCACAAGCAATTACTAATTTGAATTCGTGTGTAGCCTTCCATCTTTTTCTAAATGTGCTTTTATATATGGATGTTTCTGTATTTTTAAGGACATGTATGGTGTTAAGTGATCATTAACCTAAATGATGTAGTGCATGTTTCATTCTGTTACTTGCTTTAAAAAAAAATCTGTTTTGATAATATCTAGCCATGTGGGTGTAGAGACCAGATGACATTTTCAATTCTAATTTTTTGTATTGTCTGTAGATGTCTTCTTTATGTATCTAGTTGCTAATGTAAATCCATCATTGGTTCTTTGACATTTAATAAAAATCCATATTTGTTTGTATGCCTTAAGTTGGTTAGGATTTTAAAAATTGATATGTTAATAAGTTGAAAGCCTAATTTTTGGCTGAAATTCCCATATGCATTTTAGCAGACAGTCGCAGTATTTGTGTTCCGGAAGGATGCTGCAAGGATGTTGCAATGGGTGTGGAATAGTTTGCAAGGGATGTGAGTAGGTGGCAGGGGGTTTTGCGCTGGAAGGTAAATATGCAGAAGAGCTGTTTCTAGGGCCACTTTGGGAATTTATTATTGGGTAGGGAAGTATTATGTTATTAAAAGTTTTTTTTTTGGTAGCAGTTGTTTTCTTTATTAAAACAATTTTCCCTTTGGTTTAAGAAATATACATAAATATAAAATTATTTACAATATTCACCCAACCCTGTTCTAACCAGGCGTTGGTCTCATTGCTCTCACTGTTGGACATTTTCACTCGGATGATTCATCTTGACCTCATGCAGAGATCTAAAGTGGAAAAACCGGTCCCCTTTTTAATTCACCCAGTTCCTGTTTATGATACTACTCTCCTTTTCATATCTAAGATTAGGAACTGTGGAGTCATCTTTGAATTCCAACATCTGTTTGATTTTTCACTTTTAGACCGGCTGCTTTTCCTTAATGTTCTCAACTGCGCTAATCTCTTGTATTCTAATCTCATTGCTGTCATTCTGGTTGGAATACGCTTACCTCTGACCTAGTTTACTACAGCTGCTGCTTTGCAATATGCAGCCTTCAGTTTACCCTGTACCCTGTTCCCGGGTTTAAAACATTACTTGCATTCCCTTATTTTCAAAGACGACTTCTTCCCTGTGGACTTTTAAGGGCTTTGAAGTTGCTGTATTCAAACCCCAGTTCTACCATTTACCAACTACATGACCTTGAATTAGTTGTAAGTGTTTCCAAGACTGGGTTTCCTGCTGTGTGAACTGAGGCAGTAATAATAGTGTTTAGGTTATAGGGCTGTAGTAGGCTTTAAATCAGAGAATATGCTAAAAGTATTGCAGCTGGCCAGTCAAAGGTTAGGGCTGTTATTCCTAATCATTCAAACCTTAATCCCTTTACCCAGATTGCGTTGTTCTTCATATTGTGCTACTCTCTAAGTATTCAATTCAAATTTAACCTTTTAAAAATATAAAGCTGTTGTGTAATCAGATCAGTCTCTTTGGCCTTCTATCCCTTCCCTTCAAAATTAAACCCGTGCGTGCATGTAGATGTGTGTCCCTGTAAACAGCCACGGCCACAAGACTGGGTACTTCCATTGTTTCCATTTGTAGTGTCTTCCTTTCTGTGTATGTGCTACCCATCCTGTAATAATCCAACTCAAATAATCAAAATAATCCAACTCAAATCCAATTCAAAATAATTCAACTCTTTTCTGTTTTTGTTTTTGGCAGCACTAATATACAGCAATATATTATTTTGTTTATCTTTTCCATCTTGTTAGTTTAGTACCTTGAATGTGGAAGCTATTTCCATTTCTCAGTTATAAGTCCCTTCTGGTCTGGGCCCCTATTCTGAACTACTTTTGTAGCCTAACTATTGCTAAGTGTTTATTAATGTCTTAATAAAGCTTGCTACTTGATAATGTTCGTGCTTTGGGTAAAAATTACCTGATAGTCTTTTTGGTCAGGACTACTTAACAAATGGATGAGTACTGATATTTATTGTGGACTTACTGTGTGCTAGGTACTCCAAGACTATAGTTGGTGTATGAGACAGACAAGGTTTCTGCTTGTTTCGAAGGGAAAACTGCCCTTAAACCAGTGCTTAGAATGAAGTGTGCTAAGTAGGGTGTGGGAGGTGCAGAGCTGTATAGAGGGTAGGGAGAGCTAACTTAGTCAAAGGGTTATCCTGAGGAAGTGGTATTTAAACAGAACTTGAACATAGGCTGACAGGCTGCAGAGTGGGAGGGGATTGTGGGCAGAGGGCATAGTGTTTGTGGAGAACTGGAGTCGAGAATGAGCATGGCGTGGTTGAGAATATAACGTAGTAAGAGTGGAGTTCTGAGACTGAAAGGCCTTTTAAGCCATATTATAGATTTGTAGATTAGATTCAAAGAGCAAGTTTTTAGCTAGAAAATGACCTTAGAAGTTTAAAAAAAAATGTGCGTGTGTGCATTGCTCTTTAAAATTGCTGTATAACCAACGAGTAGGAGGCAGACAGAAGCACATCTGGGATAAGATTGGTTGGGAAGTTGTTCAGTTGAGAGAATAGTGGCGTGGACTAGCATGTTGGTGGCAATGCAGATACTGGGAAGTGCACTGATTCAAGAAATATTAGGAAGACGATAGGCCTTGGTGATTGGTTGGAGGTAAGAGGTAAGGGGGAGGGCAGACTCAACAGTTACCCTAAGATTGCTGACTTCAACATCGGGGTGGATGGTCACGACAGTCACTGAGAGAGGGTGTGCTGGCAGAAGAGCAGGTTTGGGGGAGGTAGCAGAAAGATATGTTCATTTTTAAACATGTTGAATTTGAGGTACCTGCGCATCAGGTGGAGATGGCTCTTGGTCATCTGATGGATCTGGGGGGCGATATTATCTAGTTTCCTTCTTGCGACCTTAACATCTAAGGATAAACTAAGTGAAAATTGAACGAAAGCAGAATAAAATATGGTTTAAAAAGCCCAAAAATGAGGTTAGCTTGTGGTTGCTCTTTATTTATGATGTAGAATTTGAAGGAATATGGAAAACTAGGAGGGGATGGTGATGGAGGTGGCTTATTTTCCCAGGCAGTTAGGTTTCTTTACCTTTAGGTAGGAAGTAGGGAGGAGGTTGTCCAGGCAGCTTCCTACATGGTCCATGGTGTGAGCAGTGTTACACTTCTGTCTGTGTCATATAGGCACTGCATGAATGTTGGATGGACAGCTGTGGTTCTATAAATCTGTTGTATTGATGGTGTTGGTTCTGGGAGCCAAAGAGTCTTCTAGTTTATTAGAAAGCCATTAGAAAATTGGCAAATTTTATGAAAGTGTGTTATCTTTATTTATTGAAGTATAGTTGACATATAATGTTAGTTTCAGAGAGTGTACAACATAGCAATTTGACATTTATTCACCTTACAAAATGGTCACTCTAATAGGACTAGTTACTATCTGTCGACATACAAAGTTATTACAATGTTATTGACTGTATTCCCTATATGTACCTCACATCCCCGTGACTTATTTATTTTATGACTGGAAGCCTTCACCTGTTTTGCCCTTCCCCCCCCAACCCCCTTCCCTCTGGCAACCACCACTTGTTCTCTGTATCTGAGTCTGTGTCTGTTTTGTTTTGTTTGTTCATTTGTTTTGTTTTAGATTCCACATGTAAGTGAAATCATGAAGCCATTCTGACAGGTGTGGGGTGATGTCTCATGCTTTTGATTTGCATTTCCCTGGTGATTAGTGGTGTTGAGCACTTTTTCACGGCCTGATGGCCATCTTTATGTCTTCTTTGGAAAAATGCCTATTCAGGTCTTCTGCCCACTTTTTAATTGGATTATTTGTGTTTTTTTGCTATTGAGATATGTGAATTCTTTATATATATTTTGGATATTAACCCTGTATTAGATATATCATTTGCAAATGTATTCTCCCATTCTGTAGGATTCTTTTTTGTTTTGTTGATGGTTTCCTTTGCTGTGCAAAAGCTTTTTAGTTTGATGTAGTCTCATTTGTTTATTTTTGGTTTTGTTGCCTTTGGTTGAGGAGACATAGCCAAAAAGATATTGCTGAGACTAACATCAAAGAATTTACTACCTATGTTTTCTTCCAGGAGTTTTATGGTTTCAAGTCTCACATTTAAGTCTTTAATCCATTCTGAGTTTATTTTTGTGTATGGTATACGAAAGTGGTCCAGTGTCATTCTTTTGTATGTAGCTGTCCAATTTTCCCAACCCATTTATTGAAGAGACTGTCTTTTCCTCATTGGATATTCTTGCTTTTCTTGTCCTAGATTAATTGACTATACAGGCGTGGGATTTATTTCTGAGCTCTTTGTTCTGTTCCATTGATCTCTGTGTCTGTTTTTCTGCCAATGCTAAGGTGTTTTAATTACTATAGTTTGTAATATAGTTTGAAATCAGGGAGCACGATACCTCCAGCTTTGTTCTTCTTTCTCAAGATTGCTTTGACTATTCCGGGTCTTTCATGATTCCATACAAATTTTATGATTATTTGTTCTAGTTCTTTGAAAAATGCCATTGATATTTTAATAGGGATTGCATTGAATCTGTAAATTGCTTTGGGTAGTATGGACATTCTGACTATTAATTCTTCATATCCATGAACATAGTATATATCTTTTTATTTATTTGTATTGTCTTTAATTTCTTTCATCAGTGCCCCAGAGTTTTCACTGTACAGGTCTTTCACCTCCTTTGTTAAATTTATTCCTAGGTATTTTATTTTTTGATGTTAGTGTAAGTGGGATTGTTTTCTTAATGTCTCTTTCAATAGTTTGTTGTTTAGTGTATAGAAATGCAACTGATTTCTGTATCTTTATTTTGTATCCTGCAACTTTACTGAATTCATTTATTAGTTTTAATAGGTTTTTGGTAGAGTCTTTAGGGCTTTTGATATATAGTATCATGCCATCTGTAAATGGTGACAGTTTTACTTCTTCCTTCCCAATTTGGATGCCTTCATTTATTCTTTTTGTCTGATTACTGTAGCTAGATCTTCCTACACTATGTTGAATTAGAATGGCCAGAGTGGGCGTTCTTTGTCTGGTTCCTGATCTTAAAGGAAAAGCTTTCAGATTTTCACCACTGAGTATGATGTTAGCTATGGGTTTGTTATATATGGCCTTTATTATGTTGAGGTATGTGCCATCCACACCCATTTTATTGAGGGCTTTTATCATAAATGTGTTGAATTTTGTCGAACACTTTTTCTGCATCTATTGAGATGATCATATGATTTTTATTCCTTGTTTTATTAATGTGGTGTATGACATTGATTGAGTTGAGGATATTGAACCATCCTTGCATCTCTGGAATAAATCCCACTTGATCATGTTGTATGATCCTTTTGATGTGTTGTTGAATTTGGTTTGCTAATATTTTGTTGAGGATTTTTGCGTTTCTCTTCATCAAGGATATTGGCCTGTAATTTTCTTTTTTTGTGATGTCTTTGTCTGGGTTTGATATCAGGGTAATGCTTCCTCTTCAGTTTTTTGGAATAGTTTGAGAAGGATAGATATTAACTCTTGTTTAAATGTTGGGTAGAATTCATCTGTGAAGCCATCTGATCTTGGACGTTTGTTTGTTGGGAGTTTTTTGATTACTGATTCAATTTCATTACTAGTAATCAGGCTGTTCAGTTTTTCTTTTTCTTGCTGATTCAGTCTTGGAAGATTGTATGATTCTACGAATTAATTCTTTTTTTGTAGGTTGTCCAATTTGTTGATGTATAATTGTAGTAATCTCTTATCCATTGTATTTCTGTGGTGTTGGTTGTAACTTCTCTTTCATTTCTAATTTTATTTATTTGAGCCTTCTGTCTTTTTTTCTTGATGAGTCTGGCTCATGATTTATCAATTTTGTTTATCTTTTCAAAGAACCATCTTTTAGTTTCCTTGGTCTTTTTTCTTTTTGTCTGTTATTTTATTTCCTACTTGATCTTTATTATTTCCTTCCTTCTACTAACTTTGGACTTTGTCCTTCTTTTCTAGTTCCTGTAGCTGTGAAGTTACATTGTTTATTTAAGATTTTTCTGGGGCTGGCCCTGTGCCTGAGTGGTTAATTTCCAGTGCTCTGCTTTGGCGGCCCAGGGTTTCACCCATTTGGATCCCAGTGTGGCTCATCAAGCCATGTTGAGGCAGTGTCTCATATAGCAGAACTAGAAGGACCTACAACTAGAATGTACAACTATGTACTGGGGGGCTTTGGGGAGAAGAGGGGAAAAAAAAAAAAGATTGGCAACAGATGCTAGCTCAGGTGCCAATCTTTAAAAAGAGAAAAAGATTTTTCTTGTTTCTTGAGGTAACCTTGTATTGCTATGAACTTCCCTCTTAGAACTACTTTTGGTGCATCCCATAGATTTTGGACCATTGTGTTTCTGTTTTCATTTGTCTCAAGGTATTTTTTGATTTCCTCATTGACCCATTGGTTGTTTAATATCATGTTGTTTATCCTCCGTGTGTTTGTTTTTTTTTCAGTTTTCTTCTTGTAGTTGATTTCTAGTTTCATACTACTGTGGTTTGAAAAGATACTTGATATGATTTCAGTCTTTTTAAATTTATTGAGGTTTGTTTTGTGGCCTAACATGTCATCTACCCTGGAGAATGTTCCATGTGCATTCCAAAAGAATGCGTATTCTGCTGTTTTTCGATGGAATGTTCTGTATATATCTGTTAAGTCTGTCTGGTCTCATGTGTCATTTAAGGCCAGTGACGCATTGATTTTCTGTCTGAATGGTCTATCCATTGATGTAAGTGAGGTGTTAAAGTCCCTTAGAAACTGTATTATTTGTTAAGAAGTGTTAATGTTTTGTAAAATACTTTTGACTATTGAAGAACATGAGGCAGAGTTTAGGGAGCCTTAGGGACTATAAATGTAGTCGTAAGAATAAAAATCTAAGATCTAACAAATGCAGAGCTTTAAATTGTTAATGCAAAGGATAATTGTGTTCTGATGGAGAGAAACTTCTTTCACTGTGTTTGCATTGTGTGATAGTTCTCTTGGTGCCATTTATCTTAAGGTAGACTGAAGACTTATAAAATCTTTGCTTTCATAGTCTCTAAATGCTTAACCCTTAAGCATAAAGGTAGATGTTGGTGGGTGACCTGGAATGTGAGAGTGGGTAGAATATTTCATACTTCATTGAGCTTACTCTTCCATATGAGAGGCTATACTGAGTAATTGCTTATGTGTGTTTCCAGTTACCTTGTAACTGTACCATTAAAGAGGTCACCTAAGAAATCTTGACAAAATACATTGCTCTGAATGTTTTTAATTTTCCTTCGGCTGTGATCTTTTTCTAGATAAGATTCTTTTGTAATTGTAACAGATGACAGAGAAAAGACTTCCTGGTTAATTTAGAGCACATCGACCTGGCAGTCTCTTTTAGACTACTCCAGATTTCTTTTGAACTCTTAATACCCAGTAATTTTGTTTATGGTATAAAATGAGTTGTTTCACTTGGTCGATAATAAAATCATTATTTTTCACAGGAAATAGATGAGGAAGATTTAATAAGTAGTGTATTAAATTAAAAACATGATGCTACTCCAACATCTGCATGCATCAGCCACCATATGTCCTTTCCCTTTCCATTTTCTTCCTTTTTTTAAAAAAAAATTTCTTTATGTAGTCTTAAAACAGTGTATATAAAATTAAAATCCAAGCAAATCTTTATGAAAATTCAGTTAATAAAAATATGAAATCTAGGGGGCTGGCCCAGTGGCGCAGTGGTTAAGTGCACATGTTCTGCTTCTCGGCAGCCCGGGATTTGAGGTTTGGATCCCAGGTGCAGACATGGCACCGCTTGGCATGTCATGCTGTGGTAGGTGTCCCACATATAAAGTAGAGGAAGACGGGCACAGATGTTAGCTCAGGGCCAGGCTTCCTCAGCAAAAAGAGGAGGAGTGGCAGTAGTTAGTTCAGGGCTAATCTTCCTCAAAAAAAAAAAAAAAAAAAGATGAAATCTAGTTGGAATCATTTAGCTATATCTAGTGATTATTCATCAGCAGTTGCTAGTGGAATGAATATATTTTCTAGAAGATGTTTCCAGCCTTTATATGGTTGTAAATAAGAATCCCATAGATATGTCACCTTTTTTCATTATTTGAGGATCTATTAATACCTTTCATTATCTGTTTATTATTTTATATACACATGTGTATAAATATATATACACACATATTGTAATATATGTATAGATATAAAAAAAACTTTTTTGTGTCTGTGGAAGATTGGCCCTGAGCTAACATCTGTTGCCAATGTTCCTCTTTTTCCTTGGGGAATATTGTCTCTGAACTAACATCTGTGCCTATCTTCCTCTCCTTTGTGTGGAATGCCGCCACAGCATAGCTTGACAAGCAGTGCTAGGTCTGTGCCTGGGATCCACACCTATCAGAGCGTGTGAACTTAACCACTATGCCACTGGGCTTGCCCTGTAAATAAAACTTTTAAAAGTAAAATATACAGAAGAGTGCCCATATTTGTGTATAGCTTGATGAATTTTCACAAATTGGACACACCTGTGTAAATAGCACATTTTGGAGTATATTTTACAAATAATTTTTCTTGGTTTGTGTAATAGGAAGAGGCATTGATCTAAGTCATGAATCTAGAGGTGCATTTTAGTTTGGCTGAAGATGGTTGGTTATTCCTGTCTCAGGTATTTTTCTGACTTAGATGTTCAAGGTCAAGCTCTGTCAGCCATAATGTTGGGATCTTGATCATCCTTTATTCTGCCTGATTTACAGAGGAAAATCTTGACCTTGCCTCCTTCACCTTCCTCAGAGCTGAGGTGAGCTGGCTTTTTATTCAAGTCTGCATTGTTATTCTCCTCAGCTTTACGGAAGAATCTTAGCCCTGCCTTAGATTTCCTGTCGAGGCAGGTGGATTTGTATACGTCTAGCAACTTCAGAAAGGTGCTGGCCAGACGTATCCCAGGGAGGACAAACAGGTGCTCCCTGCCATTTGATATTTACCCAAGTCTTGTTTGAAAGAAGCAGTATTTAGGGGGTAGTGCTTAGAGGATGTGTAGATCATACAGTATCCTAGATATTTTAAAATATGCTTCTGGATCAAGCCAGATTAGCAAGAGAACAGCATTCTTGTATCACATTTTATTGCCATACCAAGAGATTTTACTGACTGAATTGCTAGCTGGTGTGACATTAGCAGATATTGTCATGAGCAACACTCAGAAAATCCTCTAGAACCGTTACAGATTCTCTGGCCCAATCACCTAATATTTTTCCTTCTCAAATAAAGCAAATGAGTTTCAGAGTCTGTGATGGTTGTCTGTCCTTAAGTGAAATGTTCTGTAGGTTTCTCTGCTCCTTCCAAAAAGATAGGCTGCACATTTGCAAAGAAGGAAGGGAACGTTGCAAATTTTTCTTAAATTCATTTTGCTTAGAAACCATATTGGTGAGCTCTTTTGTGTCTTTCTGGATTACTCACATGAATTTAAAAAAATTTTTTTTTAAAGATTGGCACCTGGGCTAACGACTGTTGCCAATCTTTTTTTTTTTTTTCTGCTTTATCTTCCCAAACCCCCCCATAGACAGTTGTATTCTTAGTTGCAGGTGCTTCTAGTTGTGGAATGTGGGACACCACCTCAATGTGGCCTGATGAGCGGTGCCGTGTCCGCGCCCAGGATCTGAACCCTGGGCCACCGCAGCGGAGCGTGTGAACTTAACCACTCGTCCACGGAGCGATAAATTAATAAATTTTAATTTATCTTAATAAATTTTTTTTATTAAGACTTTTTTTTAGAGCAGTTTTAGGTTCACAGCAAAATTGAGGGGAAGGTACAGAGATTTCCCATATACCCCCTGCTCCTACACGTGCAAAGCCTCCTCCATTATCAGCATCCCCTACCGGAGTGGTACGTTTGTTATAGTTGATGAACCTACATTGACACATCATTATCCCCTAAAGGCCACAGTTTACATTAAGGTTCCCTCTTGGTGTTGTATATTCTTTGGGTTTAGACAAATATATACTGACGTGTACCCATCATTATGATATCATACAGAGTATTTTCACTACCTTAAAAATCCTCTCTGCTTCACCTGTTCATCCCTACCTCCCATCCTCTGGCAACCACTGATCTTTTTACTGTCTCCATAGTTTTGCCTTTTCCAGAATATCATGTAGTTGGAATCACATAGTGTATAATTTTTTCAGGTTGTTTTTTTTCCACTTGGTAATTTAAAATTCCTCCATGTCTTTTCGTGGCTTGATAGCTTATTCCTTTTTAGAGCCAAGTAATATTCCATTGTCTGGCTGTACCACAGTTCATTAATCCATTCAGCTGCTGAAGGACATCTTGAGTACTTCCAGGTTTTGGCAGCTATGAATAAGGCCGCTATAAACATCCGTGTGCAGGTTTTTGTGGGGATATAAGTTTTCAGCTCCTTTGGGTAAATACCAAGGAGCAAGACTGCTGGATTTTATGATAAGAGTATGTTTAGTTTTGTAAGAGACTGCTAACCTGTCATCCAAAGTGGCTGTACTGTTTTACACTCTCACCAGCAATGAATGAAAGTTCCTGTTTCTTCACAGCCTTGTCAGCATTGGGTGGTGTCAGTGTCCTGGCTTTTGGCCGTTCTAATGAGTGGGTGGTTGTATCTTATTGTTATTTAATTTGCATTTCCCTGATGACATATGCTGTGGAGCAGTTTTCCATATACTTGTTTGCCATCTGTATTTCTTCTTTGGTGAGGTGTGTGTTGAGATCTTTGACCCACTTTTTAATCGGATTGTTTGTTTTCTTATTGAGTTTTAAGAGGTTTTTCGTATATTTTGGTTAACAGTCCTTTATCAGATGTGTCTTTTGCAAATATTTTCTCCCAGTCTGTGACTTGTCTTCTCCTTCTGTTGATGTTTTTTGTAGAGCAGACGTTTCCAATTTTAATGAAGTCTCACTTATCAATTATTTCTTTCCTGGATCATGCCTTTGCTGTTGTATCTCAGAAGTCATTTCCATGCCCAGGATCATCTAGATTTTCTCGAGTTTTATAGTTTTGCATTTTACATTTAGGTCTGTGATCCATTTTGTGAAATATTTTGATTACTATAAATATTTAAAACATGAAAACCCACATGTTGTAGTTCATGACAGGGTAAAAGAGTTCTGCATTTAATTACTGTGATCCCACCAGCTATTTAGCTCGCTATTGTACTAAAATGTCCAAAAAGCAGATGGTTAAGGCCAGTCCCACAAAGAGCGACTTGGCGTCATTTAGTGTCACTCGAGGAAAAATAACATGTGCTTATTTCAGAGGACTGGGGTCTTCAAGACAGATCTGGAAAACAGCAGCCCAAGCAGTATCGTTTGCAGTATCTGATAAACTCCAATTCAAGAGGGTCGTCAAAGATAGTTTTAACTTGTGATCATTTGCTTTTCTTTTACTGAGGTCATAATAGTTTATAACCTTGTGAAATTTCACTTGTCCATTATTATTTGTCAGTCACCACTTTTATGTGTCCCTTTACTTCTTATGCCCACTTCCCAAATTCCCTCCTCTCTGGTAACCACTAATCTGTTCTCTCTATCCATGTGTTAGTTTATCTTCCACATTTGAGTGAAATCATATGGTGTTTGTCTTTCTCTGTCTGGCTTCTTGGCTTATCATAATACCCTCAGGGTGCATCCATGTTGTTGCAAATGGGACTATTTTGTCTTTTTTATGGCTGAGTAGTATTCCATCGTATATATTTATACATATATATGTATATGCATGACATCTTCTTTATCCATTCATCAGTCAGTGGACACTTGGGTTGGTTCCACTTCTTGGCTATTGTGAATAATGCTGCAATGAACATAGGGGTGCATGAGTCTCTTTGAATTGTTGATTTCAATTTCTTTGGGTAAATACCCAGTAGTGGAATAGCTGGGTCGTATGGTATTCCTATTTTAAATTTTTGGGAAATCTCTATAGTGTTGTCTGTAGTGGCCACACCAGTTTGTATTCCCACCAGCAGTGTATAGTGGGGTCTCTTTTCTCCACATCCTCTCCAACATTTGTCGTTTTTTATCTTGATAATAATAGCCATTATAACAGGTGTAAGGTGATTTGCATTTCCCTGATGATTAGTGATGTTGAACATCTTTTCATGTGCCTATTGGCCATTGGTATATCTTCTTTGGAAAAATGTCTGTTCATATCCTCTGCCCATTTTTTGATTGGGTTGTTTG
The DNA here is from genome assembly GCF_021613505.1 of Equus quagga. Lineage (NCBI taxonomy): Eukaryota > Metazoa > Chordata > Mammalia > Perissodactyla > Equidae > Equus > Equus quagga. The sequence continues at coordinate 7,654,131 of NC_060278.1, forward strand.
GTTTTTGTTGTTGTGTGAGTTCTTTATATATTATGGAGATTAACCTTTTGGTGGATATATGATTTGCAAATATTTCCTCCCAGTTGGTAGATTGCCTTCTCATTTTGTTCCTGGTTTCCTTTGCCCTGCAGAAGACTTTTAATCTGACGAAGTCGCATTTGTTTATTTTTTCATTTCCCTTGCCAGAGTAGACATGGTGTTTGAAAAGATCCTTCTAAGAGCGATGTCAAAGAGTGTACTGCCTGTATTTTCTCCTAGGAGTTTTATGTTTTCACGTCTTACCTTCAAGTGTTAATCCATTTTGAGTTAATTTTTGTGTGTGACGAAAGATAATGATCTACTTTCGTTCTTTTGTATGTGACTGTCCAGTTTGCTGAACACCATTTGCTGAAGAGACTTTCCTTTCTCCATTGTATGTTCTTGGCTTGTTAAAGATTAGCTGTCCATATGTGTGTGGTTTTATTTCTGGGCATTCAGTTCTGTTCTGTTGATCTGTGTGTCTATTTTTGTGCCAGTACCATGCTGTTTGGATTATGATAGCTTTGTAGTATATTTTGAAGCCAGAGATTGTGAGGCCTCCAGCTTTGTTCTTTTTTTTTTTTTTTTTGAGGAAGATTAGCCCTGAGCTAACATCTGTGCCCATCTTCCTCTACTTTATACGTGGGACGCCTGCCACAGCATGGCTTGCCAAGCGGTGCCATGTCTGCACCCGGGATTCGAACCAGTGAACCCCGGGCCGCAGAAGTGGAACGTGCACACTTAACCACTGCGCCACTGGGCTGGCCCCAGCTTTGTTCTTTTTTCTCAAGATTGCTTTAGCTATTTGGGTCTTTTGTTGCCCCATATGAATTTTAGGATTCTTTGTTCTGTTTCCGTCAAGAATGTCACTGGGATTCTGATTTGGATTGCACTGAATCTGTAGATTGCTTTAGGTATTATGAACAATTCAACTATATTTATTCTTCCAATCCATGTGCATGGAATATCTTTCCATTTCTTAGTGTCATCATTGATTTCTTTCACTAATGTATTATAGTTTTCAGTATATAGGTCTTTCACCTCCTTGGTTAAATTTATTCCTAGATGTTTTATTCTTTTCATTGTGTTTATAAATGGGATTGTATTCTTGAGTTCTCTTTCTGTTAGTTCGTTATTAGGGTGTAGAAATGCAACTGATTTTTGTAAGTTGATTTTGTACCCTGCAACTTTGCTGTAGTTGTTAATTATTTCTAATAGTTTTCCAATGGATTCTTTAGGGTTTTCTATATATAAGATCATGTTGTCTGCGAACAGCAAGAATTTTCACTTCATTGTCTATTTGGATAGCCTTTATTTCTTTTTCTTGTCTAATTGCTCTGGCCAAACTTTCCATACTATGTTGAATAAGAGTGGTGAGAGTGGGCATCCTTGTCTTGTTCCTGTTCTTAGAAGGATGGCTTTCAGTTTTTCCCCATTGAATATGAAGTTGGCTGTGGGTTTGTCATATATGGCCCTTATTATGTTGAGGTACTTTCCTTCTGTACCCATTTTATTGAGAGTTTGTATCATAAATTCCTTTTCGATCTTGTCAAATGCTTTCTCTGTGTCTATTGAGATGATCATGTGGTTTTTAATTCCTCATTTTGTTAATATGGTCTATCACATTGATTGATGTTGAACCGTCCCTGCATCCCTGGAATAAATCCCACTTGGTCATGGTGTACGATCCTTTTAATGTATTGCTGTGTTCAGTTTGCCAATACTTCGTTGAGGAGTTTTGCAACTGTGTTCATCAGCAATACTGGCCTGTAATTTTCCTTCTTTGTGTTGTCTTTGTCTGGCTTTGGGATCAGGGTGATCTTGGCCTCATAGAATGAGTTAGGAATTGTTCTGTCTTCTTCCAGTTTTTGGAATTTTGAGAAAGATAGGCATTAAGACTTCTTTGAATGTTTGGTAGAATTCTCCAGAGAAGCCATCTGGTCCTCGACTTTTATTTTTTGGAGATTCTTGATTACTGTTTCAGTGTCTTTATTTATGATTGTCTATTCTGATTCTATATTTCTTCTTGGTTCAGTTTTGGGAGATTGTGTGAGTCTAAGAACTTATCCATTTCTTCTGGATAAAACAAGTTTGGGCATTTGTTGGCATATGATTTTTCATAATATTCTCTTAAAATCCTTTGTATTTCTGTGGTAGCCATTGTAATTTCTCCTCTTTCATTTCTAATATTGTTTATTTGAGCCTTCTCTCTTTTTTTTAGTGAGTCTTACTAAGGGTTTGTCAATTTTATTTATCTTCTCAAAGAAGCAGCTCTTTGTTTCATTGATCCTTTCTACCATTTTTTAAAATTTCAATTTCATTTATTTCTGCTCAAATTTTTATTATGTCTATCCTCTGCTGACTTTGGGCTTTGTTGTTCATTATTCTTTTTCTAATCCTGTTAGGTGTAGTTTAAGCTTGCTTATTTGAGATTTTTCTTGTTTGTTAAGGTGGACCTGTATTGCTATGAATTGCCCTCTTAGGACTGCTTTTCCTGCGTCCCATATGAGTTGATATGGTGTATTTTCATATTCATTTGACTCCAGGTATTTTTTGATATCTCCTTTAATTTCTTCAATGATCCATTGGTTGTTCAGTAGCATATTACTTAGTCTCTACATATTTGTCACATTCCCAGCTTTTTTCTTGTGCTTGATTTCTAGTTTCATAGCATTATGGTTGGAAAAGGTGCTTTATATTATTTCAGTGTTCTTAAATTTATTGAGGCTTGCCATGTTTCCCAACATGTGGTCTATCTTTGAGAATCTTCCATGTGCACTTGAGAAGAATGTGTCTTCTGCTGATTTTGGGTGGAGTTTTCTATATATATCTATTAAGTCCATCTGGTCTACTTTTTCATTTAATTCCAGTATTTCCTTGTTGACTTTCTGTCTGGATGATCTATTCATTGATGTAAGTGGGGTCTTGAGGTCCCCTACTATTATTGTTTTGCTCCTTTTAGGTCTCTTAATAGTTGCTTTATGTACTTTTGTGCTCCTGTGTTAGCTTCATATATTTTTAAGTGTTATGTCCTCTTGGTGGAGTGTCCCTTTTATCATTGTATACTGCTGCTCTTTCTCTCTCATTGCCTTTTTTATCTTCACGTCTACTTTGTCTGATATAAGTATGGCAACACCTGTTTTCTTTTGTTTGCCATTAGCTTGGTGTATCATATTCCATTTCTTTACTCTGAGCCTGTGATTGTCTTTAGAGCTGAGATGTGTTTCCTGGAGACTGTATATTGTTGGATTGTTTTTTAATCCTTGCAGTCACTGTGTCTTTTCATTAGAGAATTCAATCCATTTACATTTAGAGTGATTATTGATATATGAGGGCTTAATACTACAATTTGATCACTTGTTTCTTGTCTGTTCTGTATTTCCCTTGTTTCTCATCCCTTGTATTTCAGAGTGCCAGTTCAGTTTGGTGGTTCTTTTTGATGGTTTTCTCAGCTTTCTCTTTATTTATTGTTTGTGTGTCTGTTCTGATTTTTTGTTTAGTTGTTATGGTGACGTTTGTATAAAAGATCTTGTAGATGAGATAGTCCATTTTCTGATAGCCTCTTATTTCCTTAGTCTAAGCAGGTTCCATCCCTTTTCTCATCCCCGTCTAAGTTGTTGTCACAGCTTATTTTGCTTTGTGTTGTGTTTGTGGTTAAAATGAAGTGATTATAGTTATTTTTGATGTTTTCCTTCCCTTTGTCTTTAATGTTATAATTAAGTGTTACCTAACCTGTTTTGATAGCTGCAATTTTCTGACTTTTGTCTGCCTATTTATCTCCTTGCTCAAGGCTTTGTAAACCCCTTCTTTTATTTTTTTTTCCAGATATGAGTGCCTTCTTGATCATTTCTTGTATGGGGGTGGTCTTGTGGCGATGAACTCCTTCAGCTTTTGTTTATCTGGGAAAATTTTTATTTCTCCATCATATCTGAAGGATATTTTTGCTGGTTAGAGTATTCTTGGCTGAAAGTTTTTGTGTTTCAGAGTTTTGAACATATCGTTCCACTCTCTCCTGGCCTTTAAGGTTTCTGCTGAGAAATCTGCTGAAAGCCTGATAGGGGTTCCTTTATAAGTTATTTTCTTCTGCCTTGCTGCCCTTAATATTTTTTCTTTGTCATTGACTTTTGCCAGTTTTACTGATATATGCCTTAGAAAAGGTCTTTTTACATTGATGTAATTAGATATTCTAATAGGTTCTTTTACTTGTATTTCTAGCTCCTTCCCTAAGTTTGGGAAGTTCTCTGTTATTATTTCTTTGAACAAGCTCTGTGTTCCTTTCTCTCTCCCTTCTCCCTCTGGGATACCTATAGTCGTTGTGTTGCATTTCCTAATTGAGTTGGATATTTCTCTGAGAATGTCTTCATTTCTTTTGAAGTCTTAGTTCTCTCTCCTCCTCCATCTGAAGCATTTCTAAATTCCTGTCCTCTAATTTGCTAATTCTATTCTCCATAATATCAGTTCTTTTATTTAAGGACTAGATGTTTCTTTATCTCATTCATTGTGTTTTTCATCTCCAACATTTCTGATTTTTCTTTTTATGGTTTCAATCTCTTTTGTGAAGAATTTTCTCAGTTCATTAATTTTATTCCTGATTTCATTGAACTGTCCTTTTGAGTTTCCTTGTAACTTGTTGAATTTTTTTTATGATAGCTGTTTTGAATTCTCTGTCATTTAGTTGTAAATTTGTGTGCCTTCAGGATTGATTTTGGGAGGCTTGGCATTTTCCTTCTGGTCTGGATTGTTAATATACCTCTTCATACTATTTGATTGGGTGGATTTGTTCCTTCGCATAGCGGTAGTATCTGGTCACAGATTCCATCTGCTGCCCCTGGAGGGTGGGGCAGGAGCTGTGTATTCTGCACCCACTGCAATCTGTGGCAACTGTGCCTGTCTTTTGGAAGCTGTGCTGACGGCCTGTGTTTGCACGCTCCTGGCTGCTGCTTTATGAACATATGCTCAGGCACCATGACGGGGTGCTAGGCTTGGTGAAGACGCCCCCATGATTGCTTAGCCTCCTTGGTGTGGGGCTTTCTCATGGGCTGGGAGGCAACTCTGAGAGCAAAGGCATTCCCATAGAGGGCAGTCTCCTTTGCCCTCTCCTCTCAGAGCCATGCGTGGTCCTGTGCCCTAGGTCACTGCTGTTGGGGAAGGGAGAGGAGGTCCCCTTACCTCCTTCCACTGCCTCCAGGAGGTCCAGCACTTCCACCTTCAGACATATGGCTGTGACTGTCTCTCAGATGTCTGTTGTGTTGTGTGAATGTCCTCTGTTGGTTTATGAGTGTCCTTTTCATTGTATCTTAGGGGGGAGAGTCTAAGGGAAGTGGCCCCTGTGCCATGATGCTGATGTCACTCCTTTCATTTGATATTTTTGTACTTCTTTTCCAGTAAATACTTTACTTTCATTTCGCACTGCACATTTAAGCAAAACAGTTGGAGAATTTTCACATTAAGCAGGGCTCTATTATCAGAGTTCTGAAGTAGGCACAGGCCCCTCCTCCAACTCTATAAGGAAGATGTAGGTTGCTATCCTTATTGTTTCTTTGTTTCTTTCTTATTAAAGGAATGGGTTTTAAACATCATTTGAAACCTCTGAACTGCTGGGTACCTGTGTGTTGTCATTATAGTCACATAGATCAATTTGGCATTGGAGAACCACCGACGTTTTGATAAATGAAGGTGTAGTCGGTGATTCCCTCAGCTGAGATTTCCCTTACTTCATCCTCATGTACATGTAAGTCTTCACATCCCTCAATAACTGCTTAAGTATCTGTTTATATCTGTAGCTTGTTACTCCTAACTGGCCATCTCAGAGCCTAGTGACATCTCCCAACCTAGAGTTGTTGAACGGAGAGGTGGTAATGCATCTTGGAGATCATTGGATTCATCTGTTTAGCTTTGCAGAGGGGAAAACCTGAGGCTGTAAGGAGTGTGGGGCTGGCTGCAGTCACCTCTCTGTTACTAAGAGAAACACTGGAGGGGCCAGCCGGTGGCACAGTGGTTAAGTTCTCATGTTCTGCTTTGGTGGCCTGAGATTCGCTGGTTCGGATCCCAGGTGCAGACATGACACCGCTTGGCAAATGCCATGCTGTGGTAGGTGTCCCATGTATAAAGTAGAGGAAGATAGGCATGGATGTTAGCTCAGGGCCAGTCTTCCTCAGCAAAAAGAGGAGGACTGGCAGTAGTTATCTCAAGGCTAATCTTCCTCAAAAAAAAAAAAAAAAACGAAAGAGAAACACTGGAAGGAGGATAAAGTCCATATTCCCTGCCTCTGACTCAGGTCTCTTTCTATTTCAGTATCCCATCCTTTTTGAATACCCCAATATTGTGTGCTCTAAATCAATCAGAATTTGAAGTAAAATCATCTGATTTTATGTAATTTGAAGCACTGCTTATTTTTATGTTTAGAATATTCAAACTTTGAAGACCAATTTATTTGGATAATTAATTTTTTTTATTGTGTTAATTTAAGAATGATGATGGATTGACTTCTTTGCTAAATAATTGTGGTTTTATGGTAATATCTAAAGAGGAGAGGGACATGTGGCTACCTTAGGTGGACTCACATAAGCTAGAGTCTTAGGAAATTCAGTTAAAGTCGACCACAGTTTATTGAGCATTTACTTTTGTCAGGCCCTGTTCTGGGCATTGAGGATATGACATTGAAGAAGCATTGAACAATGTCAGTGGGCATTCAATAAGCCCTGTGTATTGATACCTACTCCTATGGAGTTTACTTGGTGAGGGAGGAGCCTTTTCCATTCTTGGTGGTAGAGTATTGGAATTACAACAGCAGGAAAAGTTCTCTCCCCTCTGTCAAAGCTCCTGAAGGAGAGAAATGAACAAGGTGTTATACAGATGAAGTATTTATATAACCAGTGATTCTATGGACTCAGCAGTAGAGAGGAAACTCTCCTGAGTCGTAGACAGTGTGTGGTATAAGCAGAACAGGAGCTTTAGAATAAAGATGCTGAACGTCTCAAAATCTCATTTTCTATATATGTGAATTGGGACTAATAATAGCTTGTTGTGACTATCAGATGAGGTTGCTAAGGTAGAGTGACTGCCCTCGCATGTAAAAAAACGATGTTCAGTAAGTGGTTGCTGCTGCTATTGTTGCTATTTTATTAGGTACAGTGGAAATAAAGATCAGAGTGTCTTAGGTTTTCTTAGTCATTTTATCTTTTTTTCCTATAGTACAAGTATTCTTAACCTTTTTTGTTTTCTTGTGTCAGACAAATTAGATTCACAGGAATAATAACATGCTTCCAAGAATGTACCCACGAAACTAACTGAAATTCCACCTTTCAGGAAAGCACCCCAGAATGCAGATGATTGTGTGACATCATTATTGAAATTCTGTGGCCAGTGGTTACAACCCTTGGCTGAGTTACTGTGGGAAAACTGCTTAACTCATCTGTGCCTATTCTTTTTTTTTTTGTTTTTTGGTGGGGAAGATTGTTGCTGAGCTAACATCTGTTGCCAATCTTCCTCTTTTTTCTTGAGGAAGATTGTCACCAAGCTAACATCTGTGCCAGTCTTCCTCTATTTTGTGTGTGGGATGCCACCACAGCGTGGCTTGATGAGTGGTATGTAGGTCCATGCCTGGGATCTGAACTGGCCAATTCTGGGCTGACAGGGCAGAGCATGCAAACTTAACCACTGTGTCACTGGGCTGGCCCCAGCGTCTGTGCCTATTTTTTTTCTGTAAAATATATTACCTGTTTGTAGGATTGTTGTGGAGATTGAGTGAGTTTTATCAATGACGTGGTGAGCAGAGTTGTTAGTGATACTATTATTAATTTTTTATTATTGAGAAAATCTTGATTCTTGTTTATAAGAGAGTAAATCATAAGCTTCCATAGTTTCTTTGTAACAAAACTCAATCTCATCTGAATACACCAGTTCCTTACGTCATATTATCCTTCCATATTCAAATATTACTTGAATGGAAGCATTACTTTTGTGCTTTATTATGCAGATCAGCTATAATGTGATTTATTATTAGGGGACACTTTTTGTACTGCTCTTATAATAAAGACATATCAGTCTAGATCTAGCAAAAATTATTACCTTTGCAACAGTTGATTTGTTTGAGAGGCTGATGCTTTATAAATCATAACTATGGGGCAAATATTAAAGGTGAGCAAATGTTTATGGAAAAGAAAAGGAAAAGAAAAGCCTTACTCTTGAGCAAAAGCTGGAGGTAATTAGAGGTAGATTTGCTATTGTTGTTGTTAATAAGGAAGAGCAGTTTTGTGAGTCAGAAATATTAGTCCCTAAGTTTTTCCCTACTATTTATATAATATAAATGTTTTTTGGACATTTAAAAATTAAAAGGCAGACTTGAAATTGGCTCATAAGATGCAGTATGATCTGACTCCTGCCTACATTTCCCTCCTCGTTTTATCAGAATTTCTCTCTAATGTTACAGCCTCACCTTCCTTTGAACATCTTGGGGTCTTTTCCTCCTCAGAACCTAAGCTCATGGTGGACCCTCTGCAGGAATGTGCTCATCTCTCACCCCAGCCCGTGATTCAAGTCTGCTGAACCATTTCATCTTAGAGAACTTTCCCCTTTTACCCAATGTCAGATATGTCTCCCTCCCGTATTCTTCCTTCTCTCATAGTATTATTGACTTGTCCTTTACAGTGTTTATCACATTTAGTAGTTTACTTATTGGTTATTTATTTATTTGACTACTTGTGTGTTTTGTCTTTTTTTGCTTGTTAAACCAGCAGTTCTGAAAGCAAAGACTGTGTCTGTTTTGTTTACAATATACCCAGCACCCAAAGGCAGTGACTGGCTCATAGTAAATATTATAATATTTGTTAACTCGTTGAATGTTTCTAACCAATGCAGAGGGCAGCAGAGTTTTTATATAAAATGCCAGATAGTAAATAGAGTAATTCTCTCAGACTGTGTGGTCTCTGTTGCAACTACTCTACTCCCATTTTAACAAAAACGTGGCTGCAGATGATATGTAAATGAATGTGGCTATGTACCAATAAAACTTTATATAGAAACAGGTGGCAGCCGACTTGCTGTAGTTTGCTGGCTTCTGAACTAATGCATATGGTAGAGCAGATAGCACATTGTGATAACATATCTGCTTAGGTTGCTTTTTGTAAGGGCAATCTAAGCAGATAGAACACATGAGCTGCATGTTGACCGCAAGAATGATTTACTGAGCACTTACTACATGTCAAACCCACTGGAAACTAAGATACAAAGCTAATGATGGACAGAAGCCTGGCTCACTGTCTAGTGAGAAGCAGACAAGCCAACAATTATATTACAGAGTCATCAGTGCTCTTAGAGGTGTACATACGGAGTCTCAGGGATGTGGAAGAGGCCGTATCATATAGTAGAAAGACCAAGTTTTTTAAAAAGTGATTACAAAATGAAGTAGAGAAGGAAAGCAACATTGGTTGAGGACCTTCTGAGAGCTAAGAGCTATCCATTTATTACCTTTTTTCTGCTGCTTCACAGCAGAACTCTCAAGAGGGTATAATGAGGTCCTGAAGCTGAGAGAGTCTTGGGAGGACACCGAGATTAACATTACAGTTGGGGTATGGTGAAAGGATTATTTTTGGTGTTAGACTCAAATTCGGATCCTCCCCTACCTCTTTGTGGACTTGGGCAAGTTGTCAAACTTTCAAATTCAGGGGGTTATTGTGAAGATCAGATGAGAGTCTTGTAAATCAGTTAGCAGGTAGGTGCTTATGCTTGTATGTTTTCAAGCAATGATGCGGCTGTGCTAAGATACCATTGAAACATAGGTCTGGATAATTCTAGAGCCCATTCTTTTCCTCCTGCTACACTTACTCTACTCATTACATTTCATTAAAAAAACATAATTTGGGGACTGGCCCCGTGGTGTAGTGGTTAAGTTCGTGTGCTCTGCCATGGCAGCCCGGGGTTCCCAGGTTTGCATCCCAGGATCAGACATACACCACTCATCAGCCATGCTGTGGTGGCAACCCATGCACAAAAAAGTGGAGGAAGATTGGCACAGATGTTAGCTCAGAGCTAATCTTCCTCAGCAAAAAAACCCAATATGAGGGTACCAGTAAATTAATCTTTAAGACACAAATTAATCTGAAGGTGTCTTTCCTTCCTGCCCCTCGACCCCATGTAAATGCCTTAGGCTGGCATTCCAGATCATTTTTTTCTACTCTTATCTCCTGCTTTCATTCTAACATTTACCTTTCATTTTATTCCAACTGTAATAAACAGCTTCCTTAACATGTCTCATACTTCTGCTTCCATATGTTTGTTCAAGCTGTTGGGAGACAGCATAGATTAATGATTGGGCTCTTCAGACTCTGTGCTTTTCTTTGATGGTTTGAAATTATATTTTATTTTTTAAAAACTCCCTGAGGCCAGGATTGGTGTCTGTCTTGCTTATCTCCCCTCTAATTCACAAGGCAGACACCAGGAAGGCAGAATGAAAGCTCAGCCCCCTCCTGTGCCATCTGGTCTGTCCAAGCCTGGGTGTTTCAGGGCTGAGCTCTAGGTTTCCTGCATTGCACTTACTTTTGTTGCCAGCCAGGTGAGGTGCAGTGCTCCTCTATCGCACTTTCTGCTCTTCATCCCAATCCTTATAAGGATGAGGCTTCTCCTTTGCATCCTGCAGCCCTGTCTTCTCTCAAGCCTCCTTTTCTGGGGACTGGAGCCCTGCCTCTGGAATTGAGTCTGGGGCTCAGGGCTCGCTAGGACTGCCTTCCTAGATGGCAAACTTCCCCTCTACCTGACTCCCAAGTGCTGCCGTCCCCTACTGCTTTATTCCGTCTGTGTGATTTGGGGACCATTGCCCTGTACAGGAGAAAACACGCTCCTCTGCCGTGTGTCTCCTTTACTCAGTACTCCACTGCAGCACTGCTCCACTTCTTAGCGATTCTGCGACACCAGCCGCAAAGTTAAATTGTCTTACATTTTAACTCAGTTATGGTACTCTCTACCTGGAGATAGCATCAGATCAGTCCCACAAGACTGCCTGCCCCCACCACTTCAGCTGCCACTCAGAGGTCCAGGTTGTCATCTGTGCTTCTGACCCACAAGCAATAAATTGGAGATTCCCATGACCCCCTCCTCAGGTTCAATTTATTTGCTAGAGCAGCTCAGAGAAACTCAGAGAAGCTCAGAGAAACAGAACTCAGAGAAACATTTTGCTTACTAGATTACCTGTTTATTATACAAGGATCTAACTCAGAAACAGCCGAGAGAAGAGATGCATAGGGCAAGGTATGGGGAAAGGCATGGAGCCTCCATGCATGCCCCAAGTGCCACTCCTCCTGCACCAATGTGCGTTCACCAGCCTGGAAGCTCTCAGAACCCCATCCTTTTGGGTTTTTATGAAAGCTTCAGTACATAGGCATGATTGATAAATTTCACTGGTAATTGAACTCAATCCCCAGCCCCTTTCCCCTCCCTGGAGGTCTGGGGACTGAAAGTTCCAACCCTCTAATCAAGGTTGGTCCCCTGGCAACCAGCCCCCATCTTTAGGGGCTTTCCAAAAGTCACCTCATTAGCATAAACTCAGGTGTGGCTGAAAGGAGTTGGTTATGAATAACAAGAGACAGCTTTATTGCTCTCTTCACTTAGGAAATTCCAAGAGTTTTAGTGGCTCTGTGCCAGCAAAAAGGATGATCAGATATATATATTTCTTACTATAAATCACAATATCACATACCCTCTCTTGAAAATTCTAGTACCTTCCTTCTCTGAAGTGTGACTAAGGCTCCCACATTTGGTAGATGTTTTGCCTTGCTCCCGTTGATGCGGGGTCGGTGAGCCGAGGAGTCGAAAGAAAGATTTCTTAGACTCTTAAGATCTGGCAGTAGTGCTCTTTTATTTAGAGAATAGAATAGCATGGGGACAGGACCCATGGGCAGTCAGAGCTTCTGCTGCCCCAAGTTGAGGGTTAGAGCTGAATTTAAGGCATAGGTATGTGGGTTATCTCTTTACCAGACAAAGAATATGTTAAAAAGTTAAAACGGTATCAGTGCTCTTAGGGTCCAGCCATTTGGCCATCCCGCAACTTTTAGGTAAGAATCAAACTGGATTGAGTAAATGGCAGAAGTCACCGCTTGAATATCATCCTCAGCTAAAGACAAAGGAGCATTTTGGGGGTGGGGGGGGCGGGGTCAGTTACATGAGGTTGCCAGACAGTAAACAACTTAAGTTCTGGCCTCTGGCGTTGATTAAGAGTTTCTAGAGATAAGGCCATCCCCGCTTCTTCCTGGCACAGAGAGGGAGGCATCTTCACAGATAGAGGTTTCCCTTAGAAATGTAAATATTTCCCAACAAAGGGACAAGCAAATTCCACTCGTTGGAGCCTGCTTCTCATCTGTAGTTTTAAAATTAACCAGGCTAAAAATCCTCATCATAAACTGTTTTAAAATTAACCAGCCTAAAAATCCTCATCACCGTTAAAGAAAAAATATTCGAACTGTTAAAGAAAAAGTTACTCGTGACGCTTAATGACATGACAGTAAAGCAAGGCAGGCTTTATTCAAGGGAGGCCATTGCAGTGATTGTAGGGATGGGAGAAAGATTGGACTCAACTCCACGTGCTACAGCATGGGAGTGGGAATTGATAGCTGAGGGGCGTTACTGCTCAAGGGGGGTCGTCTGCCCACCACAAGACATGCCAATGTCAAGAGGCCAGGTGGTAGGAGGGAAAGGACTTTTTAGTACAGCTTTCTAGCAAGGGGGAAGATGGCCGACTAATGTCTGAAAGAACCATCTTACAGAACAAAGGCTACAGGCCAGTTATATAGGGGGCCTGTCGCTGGGTGGGGCAGACATCTGGATTTAGTTCCTCGTAGTCTTTTGTTTTACTGGACATGCATCAGAGATCATACACCTTATACCCTGATCTTTCGGTTGTCATTGATGATGGCTATCAGCAAAGACTCTGCCTGGGGGTCATCACATCCCTGAGGAATTCAAAAGAACAAAGTTATCATCTTATGGCAGCTGGGAGGGGCTGTAAAATCTACAGAACATGTCTGATCATGCATAATCAGAGGTCATTCAAAGTTACAATATGGTTTCTCTTCTACAATATGGCTTCGCCTATGCCAACTTTGTGTTGAGCTGGTATCAGGGGCAGGGTGGAGGTCCCTGTATAGAAAATTACGAAAAGGAAACATCAGGGGTCAGGGGGGCATTCTGGCTAAACCAGGCTAACAGGATTCTTGCTGAAGGCAGCCAGGATGATCAGACATCACTCTCGGGATGGTGGGGGATGAGGAGCCCAATCAGATGTTCAGGCTGATTAGATATTGGGGCTAGGGGACTGGTTCTGGTTAAACTGACTTATAAAGATTCTTCCTAAAACTGGACAATGCAGAGAGGAACCCAGAAGTCCAAAAGTCAGGCCCAGTTGACAAACAGTTCAGGGGACCCTGAGTCGAGTTCACTCAGTGAGAAAATCTTTGTTACTCCTTCAGCTGCAGCTCGTAGGTTGGCTTCTGAGCTGGGCCAGACTTGTCATCTCCACCCCTCCCCTCCCTTCCTGTCTGCAGATTATGGGCCAGCTCCAAGATCCTTCCCTTTCTCTCCTGGCTGCTTAGGTCATGCTTCACAGCCAAGTCCTGAGGAGGGAAATACCGCAGTGTTGATTTTAAAGGTTTTCTGTATATCTCTCATGAGCCGGTCTAACTTTTCATCGCAATAAACGTTGACGGAAAGTAGCTTTGTAGTGTTTTTAAGATCCAACTGACAGTGGTGAACCAAGATAGGAGGGGTCTGCTTTGCGGCCTTTATCTTTTCTATAATTCTCTCCTCCCCCCGTTATTTGATATGAACAATTGCTGTTTTCTGAATATTTATTTGGAGAACTGTGCAAGTACAGCTTCAGTGCCTTGTGACTCCCCTCCCCTGCCCCGTCAGATCTATCTCTAATTTCTTAAATTCACGAGCTGCTGCTGCCAGCTGGTGGTAGCCTTTTCATTCAGTGTATTTCAGTACAAAGTGATTTAAATACACTACCACCAAAGAATTTGAGTGTTTCCTTAAAAAACTTTGTAACTGCATTTGACATATGTCGTGAGGTACTTAGACAGGCGGTACAAGCAGACTCTGGCGTTTCTTTTTAAAAGGGAGACCGTGGCCTTGTTGAGCCTTCTCAAGCCACCAGAGCAAAATGCCTTGAGCTGGGTACCGAACAGACTTTATCCCTGACCTGCCTAGAAGGGGAGCAGCTTTTCGTGTATTGTGTGAATGTTTCTGAGGACAGGGAGCGTCCATAGTTTTCATCTGGTTCCAAAATGTCTGTGGCTCCTGAAAGACCAAAGGCCATTGTGCTAAAGTATTATTTATGAAACTGAAGGAGAACCTGAAACATGAGGGACAGTTTTTAGAAGTGCCCGATTTAGGGCCTGTGATAGTGGGTACCTAGTTAATGCATTGTGTCTATTTTTGAGCTATACTCTTATTTTCACCCTAATTTACTAGTTCAGTTGAAAATTGTGAATGAAGAAAAAGAAAGTAACACAAACTAGTGTCTCTCAGGGCACAGTAGCTTATTTATTAGTCTATCATATGACCAGACATTATCACTTAACCTGTTGGAGAGCGTTCCACGTCGTTGTCATTGGAGTGTTTCTGATGCTCACCCTCTCTGCATTCATCAGCTGCTAGAGAAAGCTGTGCTGCTGAGGATATACATTTGGAGGTCGGAAGAAGAATGGAGGTGCTCTTGACATTGAACAAGTACCATGGCTTTTGACTGGTGTTCCTAGTATTAAAAACAAAATTCAACTGAGAAAATTTCAGAGAGCTTCTTGGCTTTATTCAATGATTCGTGAATTGGGCAGCATCCAGTCTAGTAGATAGAAAGGAGCTCTGAAGAGCTGTACAAGGTGAGAGATTTTAGAGACCCAAGTGAGCAGGAACAAGGACATCATACTGGGCATTTGCTGATTGGTTAAAGCTGAGTTACTTTGCTTATGCAGAGTGCAGGGAAGTCTTGGTTGACTGGTTGACGTAGGCCTGCCTTTTCTGGGAGAGCCTGGCGTAGAAACTTAGTTAAACTTTGATTTGCTGATGTGGGGCTTGGCATGAGCAACTCCATCTTGGGCCCAATCTGGTTACTTTGACACTAGTATGAGCATTTTTAAGATATAATGGCAGGGACAGGGATTTGCTGTGCTTAAATCCTGCTGGCAGGACAGTGACTCTGGATCTGGCCGTTGACTTTTTCTGGTGTGCAGAGCACTGCCCAGTGGAGTGCGAGCCCGTGTGCTCACGGCGAGGCATGTTTGTGATGGAATGCCCTGCAATTCCAATCCCAGTGAGTGAGCGTGGAGTTTTGTATAAACGAATTGTGGTCTGGTGTGACTGCTCCCAGTGCTAGTTAGGGGAGTGTTCACAGTTAATCTTTTGTTTTTTCACCTGTGTGTAAGATCTGCTTTTGCTAGTGAGCGTCCATCCTTCCGCCTGCTAAAATGGTCAATTCTGGACAGGGAGCTAGTAAGACAAAGCAGATAAGAGCAACTTTTCTTCGTTGAAAGATAAAAGATAATTGAATTGGGGATCCATCTGGCTTTGTGATTTGCTGAACTGACTTAAAAAAACTAATTTGCTTTGGTAAGGAACTAGGCTAATTAGAGAATAATTTTTATGGTGTAATTTTTTTAGGCAGCTATAATTGCAAGAATCATTTAAATCATTCTCTCTCTGACAGGAATTGGGCATAAAATAAATCTCAACACTGAGTCAAAATGTATCACGTAGAAAGCAGCGTTTTCATTTTAAGTGTGTTGGAAGATAGATACTGTTAGAACACAGTTAAATATAGTATCTGGTATTTTTCATATATTTTTAATTTCTCTGTCTTGACAGGTGATGAACCATCTGTCATTGTCTATAGGTATGATCAAGATTTGTATAACTGTTTCAGATCATGAACTACTAATTAGGTATAGACTGTATGTTCGTTTATGCACAGCTAGGGAAACTGAAATAGAATGGATTTCCACCGGAAATGATTAAGTACTTTTTAAGTCATTAAGGATATATTGATCAACAAGTAGAAAGGGGAATTGACACTGATGTAGTCACATAATAATGTATAAACACTGTATTTTCAAGTGAAAAATTTATAAATAGTTGCTAATATAGTTTTAAAAAATATCAGTGTTTCCTAAGTGTGGACATGCAGGTTTATTTTAGCAGTTTTCTGGTGAAGAGTTTTTTTCCAAGCACTTTGCCTTTATTTTCATGTGTGTTAGAAAACATAACTAGCTCATCAAACTTATGGATCCACTGTTATTTGTTTTATAAGGGTCCAAAATAGTCATTCAAGTAAAAAAAAAACAAAACAAACCTTGATTGGGGCTGGCCCGGTGGTGCAGTGGTTAAGTGTGCATGTTCTGCTTCAGCGGCCCAGGATTCGCCAGTTCGGATCCTGGGTGCAGACCTATGCACCGCTTGGCAAGCCATGCTGTGGTAGGCGTCCCACGTATAAAGTAGAGGAAGATGGGCACAGATGTGAGCTCAGGGCCAGTCTTCCTCAGCAAAAAGAGGAGGATTGGCAGCAGATGTTAGCTCAGGGCTAATCTTATTCACAAAAAACACCCTTGATTTAAGAAAACTAAGTAAGTTTTTTATGTAATGTGAAATTGTGAGGGCAGTGTATGAATGAATGAAGTTTGGAACTATTGATTTAAATTATTGTTATGTAACAGTTTCTGTTTATCTTGGTTAAGTTGACATACTGTAAAGAGTAAAAATGAACTGGGAAGTAGGGCGGGAGGTTACATTTGAGGAGCAGCTTAACCCGTTGGGTTGAGTCGTGAGCTGTATCATTCTCTGAGTGGGAGTTTTGTTAGGATATTATACATAGGCCTTTCCTTATTTCCTGTTAGTAGCTGTTGAGTGTAGCAGTCACTTTGTCTTCCCACAGCCTCTTGTTCCACTTCCCACTTTATGTGGAACCCCCTCCCAGCACATAGCGTGCTCCTCATAGTAAGGTGGTGACATCACCTTATCTGTGATTCCAGCGTAGCGCCTGGTAGTTGCTGAGGAAATGTTCTTTGGATACATGTAGTTATCATTCAGTAAAACTAATAGGAATAAAACCATACATTTAATAAGGCCTAAGTAAAATAGAAAAACTTGCCAAGTAGTTGTATGTGTAGGGCAAGCTGCAGACCTTGGTATTAATAGCTGGAAAATTGCATTTTTTGTGTTTGTTTTACTTTTCTGTCTTCTTGATGGTAGCACTTTGGCTCTGCTTGGAGAGGCAGTACGAGCATGAGAGAGTGGAAGGAACATTAAGTGCCAGACCTAGGCCTGTCCCCTTCTTATGTGAATCTGGGACAGGAAGGGTGGAATGGAGGCATGGCCTGCTTCAGAGAGTTGTGAGCCAGGTGAAATAATGGCTGCATAAATACTCAGTATTGCCGAGATCTACAGATGTGTAGGTTTTTGTTATTTATCCACTCTGTCAGCACATGACTAATACGTTGCCTAGAAACTTTTGTATCCACCCCACACGTAACTTGTCTGTCCTTTTCTCATTGAAAAACACAAACAGAAAGCCCCTATGGACCAATAAAAGCCCCATCTTCTTCTTTATTTGCATCTCTGTAAGCTACTTGAGATCTTTCTTGGGAGAAGGAGTCAGGAGTATGAATTTATAAATACTTTTTTACTGTTTATAAAATACTTTTTCTGAAAAGCATTGATAGTTCCAGTATACATTATTAGTGATTAAACAAAAAAAATAAATGTAATTCTTTTCATTTGAAAGATACTTTTGTTAGGAGTTGATAGTAATGTAAGATTCTGCTACCTTGAAAGAAAAATGTTCAAGGAACTTTCTTGGTCCTGGGACAAGGTAATTCTGATGCAAAATCTGTTGACCATCATATATGACTTAATGTTTACTGACCATTATTATATGTCATATACTGTGAAATTATCGCAGTAACATTATGAGGATGACATTATTATCTCTGTTTAGGGTGCAAAGAAAGCTGGTAAGTGGCAGAGCTTGGCTTTGAACCTAGATTTGATTGACTCTAAAACCTGGTGGTTGTCCACCCTGACTGTGCGTTTGGTTCACTGGGGAACTTTATGGGTACCCGTGAAATACTCCTTCATGGCTTAAGTTTTCTTCAGTATAAACTAACTGTGGTTAATAATATCCATATCTGATGATTCCAATATCTGGATTACCTATGGATTTGTTTCTCTTGTCTGTTTTTTTTCTGTTGGTTCTGTCCCTTGATATATCTAGTAATTTTTGATTCAATGTTGGACATTATGTGTGGAAAATTGTAGCAACTCTGATGATAACTTCCTCCATAGGATTTTCTTTAGCTTCTGATAGGCGGTTGGAATAGGGGCAATCACTTTAATCCAGTCAAGGATTGAGTTATTTGAGACTGTGTTTCAGTCTTTGTAAGACCTAGCATATTTCCAGTTTTCCCGTACCCTGAAGGTGGAGTTTTTTAGACATCTCAACTGAGTGTGGTCCCTTAGGGGACTGAAAGCTGATGGAATTTACCATTGTCCCTCTGCCTTCTTGGGCCCTGAACTCCAATTTTTGTCTTTCCAGCATGGTGAGACAGACTGTATCTCTGCTCAGCTTCTTAGCAGCTGCCTTCTGGTCAGCCTTCTCTACCTCATGGTTTGGTTTGCTTGTGAGTCAGTGGATACTTTGAGAAGAAAAGTAGCTCACACTGCTGGACTCAGTTGTTTGTGCTTTTTTTCTCTCTGGGGTCTCAAGTCCTAGCTGCCTCACTAGTCCTGAACTCTGGTTTTTGTCTTCCAAGCTCTGTCAAACTGACAAAGGCTCTGTCAACTCTTCTGGCTTCTAACAGGTAGCGCCTCCTTAGCTTCTCAACCTCTCCACCTCCATTGCTTATGAGTTGGGAAATGTGTTAGGGGAAAGCAGTGTAGAATGTTGGGTACATCTCAGAGTGTTTGTCTTTCTCCAGGATCTTGGCCATTCAAGTCCCACTTTGGGAGCTTCTTTTCTGAGCTTTCAAACAGATTAAAAAAAAAAAATTATCCAGCTTTTCTTGTTCTTTTTCTTATCCTCCATCATCATCATCATCATCATCATCATCATCATCTTCTTATGTTAGGAGCTCTTAAGTAGAGGATAAATTGATTTTGTTAATTTCCTTAATTGTTACATTTATTTGTTTTTGACTTTTGAAGCTAACAATTAGCCAAGGTCTGATTTTGATGAAATTTTATGACTTTATTTGTAAGAAATAAAAAATGTTTATTTCTAAAAACAAATAATTGAACCTAATTAAATTTCATTAAAGGGGCCATTAGCTTTAGAGCTTTGTAAAAGTAATTGTCCCAGTCTTGATTACATATAAAGTAATTTTATAATTTACTACTTCTCCGGAATTTTAAAGTTAAAAGAAATTAACATTTTATCTCTTCCTATTTTGCTGAGTGACTACTTTAAACATTCTTAGGATGGAAGTAACCTAAAAATATTTTGAAAAATTGATATTCTGAAACTGTAGATATCTAAAGTCCTTTAACTACTTTATGTTTTAAATGATTTGAATTTAAATCTTTATTTTCCCAGCATAATAAAAAGCTTTTGAATTAAAATTTGAAAGTAATAAATTAACAGGATAAACATAGAAGCCTAAAATTAAGTTAGACATTTATTAGGTCATATAAGAACAGATCTCACATTTGAACTGTGTACCTTGATAATTCTTCTCTTTCCCAACCTACATACCTCATTTGCATGGAGTGTTACTACATGAAGCAGTGGTACCAAGCAAACTTTTCTGGTACCTTAAAACAAAATACTCATCTTCTGCTGCATAGATTTGTAATTTTTTTAAGTTCTAGAAGGGCAAAATAAGCGAAGTTCTTTTGTGAGTTCAGTTATAACCCTCAGATTGAGTCATGAAGCTAGTTACAAGGCCGCACAATTAGTTACTGAAGCCTGAATACATTACAGAATTCAGAATTGCTTAATTTGCCAACCTGCCGGGAAACTTCAAACACTGTTAGAAACCAGTGAAGAAAAGAAAATTTAAAACGTTTTACTTCTGAGTAATAATTGTTAGTAGACCTGTTGATAAGTAAGATTACATAGAGACATTTATCCAGAATATTATCATATCACAAAATTCATGTCAAGATGAATCAGCAGAAGATATTAACCTAAAGTATACTTAATAGTGCTTGATAGAATCCTTGAAGATGACCTCTTGGTGGAATATTTGAACACTATGACCTGCGCACTACTGAGTTTGGAAATATTTATAATGACAAATGAATACTTCAAAGCAAAGAAGATGCCGTTAGAACCATTGTACAACTTTATTTACTGGTAGTGTAGTGGCACTAATCAAAAATGTAAAGCTTGTTTTGAAAAAAGAAACAACTTTGATATGTCATATTGCTTTATTCACTGAGAAACTTTTACATAAAAGTTTGCTGTACACTTGAATTGTTTATTAAGTGATGTTTCAAAAATAGTGAGTCTAACAACATCCTGGCCCTTAAAGCCTAGTTCTGATCCCCCGTCTTCTTCTTCATATTTTTTGACATTATGCAGAGAAATGAGATGAGTATACCAATCTCTGCTATTTCATACTTCAAGTGTTAGTAGACCAAAAGAAGGATTTGTCAAGAGTTTGAGTGTAAGAAGAATGTATTTTTTTTGTGACTGATTCTCACTTTGTAGATTTGAGGGAAGATCTTTGTTATTAAGTTCAAAGATGACTGACTTAAATAAAAATACATGATTGAACATCTTAATGAACTTAGTAGAAAATTGTAAGGTCTGTGTAGATATGAATTAGTTTTTGTGGACAATTAATTCAAAGTAAAAATTCAACTTAGGAAAAATAAGATTAAAAATGGTCACTAACGATCAGTGAATGTTGACTACAGAACACTTATTAAGGATAATAGAGGATATACCTGGGGCTGGCCCGGTGGCATAGTGGTTAAGTTCACACACTACGCACTCTGCTTTGGTGGCCTGAGGTTTGCTTGTTCGGATCCTGGGCACAGACCTACACATTGCTCATCAAGCCATACTGTGGCGGCATCCCACATAGAAGAACCAGGACTTACAACTATGTACTGGGGCTTTGGGGAGAAAAAAAAAAGGGGAAGATTGGCACCAGATATTAGCTCAGGGCCAATCTTCCTCACCAAATAGAGGATATATGTGTTTGAACAAAAAGTAAAAAAAAATTTTTTAAATAGACTTTATTTTTCAGAGCTGTTTCAGGTTTACAGCAAAATTGAGGGGAAGGTGCAGAGACTTTCTGTATGCCGCCTGCCCCACACATGCATAGCATCCTATGTTATCAGCATCTCCCACCAGAGTGGTACATTTGTTGGAATTGATGACCCTACATCAATACATCGTTATCATCCAAGTCTATAGTTTATATTAGGGTTCACTCTTGGTGTTGTACATTCCATGGGTTTGGACAAATGTATGACCTGGATCCATTACTTTAGTATGGAGAGTAGTTTCACTGCCCTAAAAATCCTCTGTGCTCCACTCATTCATCCTTTCCCTTCTCCTCAGTTCCTGACAACAACTGATCTTTTTATTATCTCCCTAGTTTTGCCTTTGGAAAACATTTGGTTGGATTTAAAGTCTATTTGCATTATCACAAAATGCATTTATTAATGAAATAGGAAATATGAAATCCTGTTAAAATTTTTGAATGATTGTAAAAATGATTTAAAATTTTTTACTATGTTTGTGAACAAAGGTTACTGTTGATGGAAGTCCATCAGAAATTTGAAGAGATCATCTGTCTTGATCAATACGTAGTCTTTACAAGCATAGACCTGATGTAAAAAAGTCATGTTCATGGAAACAAGCTTATATTTCTCATGAAAAAAACCTGGAAAGTTTTCTTTGGGAGTTTTATATAAATTTTGTATTTATTTATTTATTTTTGCTGAGGAAGATTTCCTCTGAGCTAATACTTGTGCCAGTCTTCCTCTATTTTGTATATGGATGGCTGCTGACGAGTGGTATAGGTCTGTGCCCGGGAACCAAACGCTGGCCACTGAAGCAGAGTGTTCTGAACTCAACTGCTAGGCCACAGGGCTGGCCCCTAAATTCTGTAATTAATGTCTTCCCTAATACTCTGTATTTCAGTTTCTTGATTGTAATTATAGAATATTATGACAATCTAATTGATTGGTTTCACCAAGTACAGACTTCCCTTCTAGGCACCAGATAAATAATATTTCCAATCTGTGCCCTGGCACGAAACCCTGACCCAGACGTGCTGCTTTTTAACACTGTGGAGTCGAGTTTCCAGTGCTGTCACCTGGTTTTTAATCTACTGTGGGTAGTCTTGGTAAGGGACACATTTGATCTTGGAAACCTAGAACCGTCTAAGGGATTGTGGAACTTTTTGCAATGTGTCGGATTTCTGAGAACCATCTTGATCCTTTCCGTTGGTCAGGCTGACTTAGCTCAGAGAACTTCTAGTCATGAGTTTAGCCGAGTGTGGTTACCCTTGTAGCCTTCAATCACATGTGTGTTTGTTCGTTTAGTTACTCAGCATACATTTAAAGAGCATCTCTGTGCCAGGCATTGTGGAAGATAATTTATTATTTATCTTTGTTCTTAAGGAATGTATAGTCTAATGGAGAGGGAAGGCACGTAGATACTTATGTAAAGGTATTGAGTCCAGTGATAGATTAAATAGGCCTTGAAACTCATGATGGAATTGTGGGCCATGGTTGCCATTTGAGTTTTAAAAGATTGCTATAGAGCCAGCCCTGATGGCCTAGTGGTTAAAGTTAGGTGCACTCCACTTTGGTGGCCTGGGTTCGGTTCCCGGGCGTGGAACCACATGACTTGTCTGTCAGTAGCCGTGCTGTGGTGTTGGCTCACATAGAAGTAGAAGGACCTACAACTGGAATATACAACTGGGGCTTTGGGGAGGAAAGAAAAGAAAGAGCAAGATTGGCAACAGATCTTAGCTCAGGGAGAATCTCTCCCAGCAAAAGGAAAAAAAGAGATTGCCACAGAATGTATGATTTTTCTCTATTTTTACTTACCTGAGTAAGCATTGAATAAGTACTCAATTGTGAAATGAAAAAAAAAACCAAAAAAGTGGTCTAAAAATTTAGCCCCATTTTATATCCTAACTCCCCTCCCAGTTCCACTTTTCATTCTTCTTTTAAACCATTGCCTGATGGATGGAGATCTTAGGTCATTACTTTTTTTTTTTGTCATCAGTGATGCTTATTAAGTTTTCTTGGATGTATATATTTACACACATGTGAGGATTATATCTATGCTGAAAATCCTGGGAGTAGAATCCTGACTAATGAATATTTTTCTGTGGTGTATTTGTTATTGGAATCCTTAGGATTAATAGGCTTTTCTCTTAAAGAGAACTAAGCACTTGGGAGGCTGGTGGGCATTTGGACTTGGTGGAATAGTCTGGAAGGCGGTGGTCCTGATGGTGAGCTGCAGCATCTGCAGAGGTGGGTATGTGGCAGGGTAGCTGCTTTTGTCCTTGCTTCCTCTTCGACTCCTTCCCTCAGTCCCTCACCTCCTCTTCCTGCCACTGGAGCTACCACTGCTCTCGTGTCCACCTTGTCTAGACATGCTCTCCCCTAAGTAGTTTCGTATTCTAAAATCTCCATTTTCACAGTCCTAGTGTCCCATTGACCTTAGGCACCGTTCTGATTGTCAGAGCAAAGGAAATGGACCATGCAGATAGTAACGTCTTCAGGATCTTCCATGAACCATTATTTAATTGTTTTTGAAGTCATAACACATAGCAATTGCATGTGAGGCCTCAGTGGTGTTTTTCTTAGTCCTGTGCGTGTTTCCTTGTTGCATAAATTCAGCAGCTCTCCCTCAGGTCATCATTAAGCTGTTGTGTGTTTGGGCAGGCTGCCTTGATTTGCAGCCAGCGCTTCACTGTAGATGAGTAAGATAGCAAGTTTCACCTTGTTCTGTTTCTCCACCGTGCCTCTCTGTGTGATTGTGAGACGTGTTTAGAGTGTGGGTAGCAGAATTACTCAGTGAAATATAGTCTGCCCAGGTTTTCATTTTGAGATAAATCTGGTTGATGGTTATCTGCGTAATACTAATTATCTCCACTCAGGGTAATTCTTTTGGGTAGGTTTTAAGTAATTGTCTCGTCTCTTTTTTCATTTACTATTTAAGGTATAGTAAATCTAGGAATCCTTACTAGTAGAAAAGATAAGATCAAGTGATTCACTCAGGATGATTCAGTACTGATTTACTAGTTGTATTTGCCATGGCCTTGTCAAATTAGTACTTAAGTGCAGAAGCCCAGTGGTTTTAGGTAATCCCGGCCTCACCTAAACATTTGTCACAGTAATGTCATGGTTTTCTAAATGACAACCTATTGTTGTATTAGGCCCTTTTCTTGCCATTTACTCTTCAGGGATTAGGGCAAAGAATCACACCCCTTGAACTACAACATGTTTAACAGGATTTTCAGAACTTGAGCAACTATGCTTTCTCTCTTAGAAATCTTGGCTAGTTTGCGAAGTTGATGGTTTTAGAAAGGTTCTGAAGTGGTTTGGGAGAGAGTAAAAAAATCCTTTAGAGACACTGTCACGTTTTCTTAATCCAAGGAGACCATAAAGCAGTTGAAGGTGATTCACGTAGGAGTGGACATCGCAAAAGTCTCTCTCTTTAATTGGGAAGTGTCTGGAGCAGTCAGAGAGACACAGTTACTTGGTTTGGTTTGTGTAACTGCTGCAAAAATTGAGGAAGAATTTTTCCTTGTAAATCTTCATACAGGCCTACCCATGGTAAGGAAACGTGTTAGTAAACTTTGTTTCTACATGATGTTTACAGGTTCCCTTGATGTTGTGATAAATGGTAGCACGGATTTATTATTATTCCTTTTTCTTTTTTTTTTGAGGAAGATTAGCCCTGAGCTACCACCTGCTGCTAATCCTCCTCTTTTTGCTGAGGAAGACTGGCCCTGAGCTAACGTCTGTGCCCATCTTCCTCTACTTTCTATGCGGGACGCCTGCCACAGAATGGCTTGCCAAGCAGTGCCATGTCCCCATCCGGGATCCGAACCAGTGAACCCCGGGCTGCCAAAGTAGAATGTGTGAACTTAACTGCTGCGCCACCGGGTCAGCCCATATTTTTCCTTTTTCTGATTAATCCAATCCTCGAGTCTGGCCCAGTTTCTTAGGCTGCAGAGATGTCAGAGTCCTTGTCTTTTGTAGGCCCTTTTCCCCTTTACATTTGTCTGGCTAACCGCCTGAGCTTTCCCAGCAACCCTTAAAACTGTGAAATCCTACTCTCAGACTCCACGGTCCATTTTTGGCTGTCGGCTCCACTTGACATTTCAGTACATTCCTCCCTTGTCAGCTTTTTTTAAACCAAAAATCAAACACCATTCTACTCTTTAAAGAAATGCAAATAAGAAGAGATGCTTTTTAGGAAATACTGAATAAACTTGCAGCTGTTAGGTGAGTGGGAACTTCTGCTGGACATATGTGTCAGAAATGGAAGCTTTTATCATCAGAAGTTATTCACTGTTTTTTGTTTTTTTTTTTTTTTTTGAGGAAGAGTCTCTCTGAGCTAACATCTGCTGCCAATCCTCCTCTTTTTTGCTGAGGAAGACTGTCCCTGAGCTAACATCCGTGCCCATCTTCCTCTACTTTCTATGTGGGATGCCTGCCACAGCATGGCTTGCCAAGCGGTGCCATGTCTGCACCCGGGATCTGACCCGGTGAACCCCGGGCTGCCAAAGCAGAACGCACAAACTTAACCGCTGCGCCACTGGGCCGGCCCCGAAAGTTATCCACTTTTTAATGTTACCTAAATAGGTTCAAATTTCAAATGTCCTAAAAGTCTTTTTGGTTTCCCCTATTAAGAGATGATTTTGCCGACTTGGAACAAAATCTTACTTGGTTGCCTTTTGTTTGAGGTTGGATGCAGACATATTTCTTGCCTTTTACATACTCAAGAAAACAGTGACTAGTAGCAGATTGTCTAGCAGGAGATTTAGCAGATCCAATAGATCCAATAATTGGTAACACTTTGCCATGTGTGCAGGTTAGCTGTCTATCTCCTGAAGGATTTTAGAGTAAGCTGCAGATATCATTACTCTACATCCCTTCAGCAAGCATCTCTCCAAAATGAGGGCATCGGGGGAGATCTTTCAGGGAGATAGAATCAGGAAAATTAGGATTTGGGGGTAAAGATAACAAGTTCTGTTAGTTACATCCAATAAGAGATGCCACAAAGGCTTGGTTTACTATTATTAATTTGTGGCAACATAATGTTTCCTCCTCTCCTTATGAGACTTTTGGGAGATGGATATATGGTAAATGCTATTAAATTTTAAATAGAAACTTAAAACTTAGCAGATTTTGTCTAGCAGATTGTCTTTGCTGGAGAGACCATATGCATGAGGGTTGATGCCAGCTTCCTGGTATTATGACCCAGGCTAGAGTAATAATCTGATTTGTAATACCTCACAGAAAACTTAGTGAATCCCTAGGCACTCTGCTGGTTCCATTCTTTTTCACTCCCATCTCTCCTTCGTTTCGGATAAGGATGAGATCTAACGATTATAGTTTGTATAGGGGAATGCCTACTTCAGAATACTCTGAGTATCATATGCCTCAGTTTACTTGAGTCCCTGAAGTTAATGAGTTAATTAAACTGCAGAATAAAATCTAGACACATGATTCAGAATTTTAGAAGTGGAATTGATTTTAAGATAATCAAATTTAAGTATGATTACAATTTGATATTCCCTGTTACAGCCTGGTATGCAAACCAGAGGAGTTTTATGATTATTTAAGAAGTATAAACAATATAAAAGTTAAGTCACAATGCAGAGATTTGTTTTGAAACTACCAGAAAATTTGAGATCTCTTGTCCTGACCTCTGTGATCACTGTTGTTTTCAGCACCTTTCTGGAATTCCAAAACCAAAACTAAAAATGGACTGGGAACCAGCTTAGGAAAGTATAGACTGGAAGGCCAAAAGTGAAACAGATTGCAAAAGTTCAAATAAAGGGGTGGTGAGGAATAGAGGTCCCACTGTTAGTGCAGATGTTGTGAATGAAAACACCCGTGCATGAGAGTCACTTCCAGGCAGACATTGTGAGTGAAGTAGTAAGTTGCAGGGAAGATGCTGTCGTTAAAAACTTGACGCTTTTCCTGGTGTATTTTATTTAAATTGTTGCATATTTGTTTGAGTATTTTTAGGGTAGGTTCCTACAAATTAAATTGTTGGTTAACACAGTATAATCATATTTAGAATTTTGGTGTATTAGCGTGTAGTTTCTTTTTTAAATTAAAACAACGTCTGGGGCCGGCCCCGTGGCTGAATGGTTAAGGTCGCAGCTCCGCTCTCATCAGGCCATGCTGAGGCGGTGTCCCACACAGCACAACCAGAGGGACCTATAACTAGAATATACAACTATGCACTGGGGGGCTTTGGAGAGAAGAAGGAAAAAAATAAAGAAGATTGGCAACAGAAGTTAGCTCAGGGCCAATCTTTAAAAAAAAAAAATCTGTTCAAAATAAGTCAATACTGGATGTTTATTTTCAATTTTCAGTTCTTTATTTGTTAGAAATATATTTCTAGAGCTTTTAACGCTTCATCTCAAGTCATGACTTTAATTTTTTAAAAATGAAATTATGGCACCCTCTGCTGATTCCGGAAGGAATTGCTGAATGGTAATGTGCTTTGAGAAGTTTGAATAAGACAATGTATAAATGTGTAATTTAGACTGTCTTGTCACTCATATGATGGTTCTTTGTGCTCACGCCGCTCGTCATTAGGCAGTGTGATGACATACGTGCAGTTAAATCCTTACTTTGAAGCAGGCAGAGGAACTCGAGTGAGCAAATAAACAGAGGCAAGAAATAACAAGGTGTGTTGAGGGAAGTGTTACGGAAGATTTGAGGGAGGGTGTTAGTGTGATTTTGCATTGAAAGAAAGGACAGAGGGTGTGCATGATTTTAAGGATTTTAAACTTTATCGTGAAAGTGCTGTCGAGTCATCTGATAGTTTACTGTAGAGCAGTAACGTGATCATTTCAGTGTCTTAGACGATGCTGGCAGCAGTGAGCAGGAGGGGTTGGAGGTGGGGATGGAGCAAGTCCAGGATCAGTGCATTTACTAAGAGGGCTGATGAGGATCCGAGAGACATGGCTCTGAGATAGGAGAGACTGGGAGACATACGAAGGAAAAAACCTTTTTATCTCAGAAATTTCAAACATGCAGAAAAGTAGAAAGAACAGTACAGTGAATACCCATCTGTGCACCTTAGATCCAATAATTGGTAACACTTTGCCATGTGTGCAGGTTAACTGTCTAATCTATCTACTGAAGGATTTTAGAGTAAGCTGCAGATATCATTACTCTACATTCCTTCAGCAAGCATCTCTCCAAAATGAGGGCATCGGGGGAGATCTTTCAGAGAGATAGAATCAGGAAAATTAGGATTTGGGGGTAAAGATAACGAGTTCTGTTAGTTACATCCAATAAGAGATGCCACAAAGGCTTGGTTTACTGTTATTAATTTGTGGCAATATAATGTTTCCTCCTCTCCTTTTGAGACTTTTGGGAGATGGATATATGGTAAATGCTATTAAATTTTAAATAGAAACTTAAAACTTAGAAAACGTTTTTAATCAGAAAAAAATTCAAATACGCAAAATAGTTGAAGAGGACAGTGTTCTTG
Source organism: Equus quagga (assembly GCF_021613505.1). NCBI lineage: Eukaryota > Metazoa > Chordata > Mammalia > Perissodactyla > Equidae > Equus > Equus quagga. The sequence continues at coordinate 7,682,848 of NC_060278.1, forward strand.
GCTAAGGTAGTGGCCTAGACCAGGCTTCTCCATGGGAAGAGAGAAAGGTGATTGCAGAGGAGCTGGCCAGGGAGGAAGAAAGCCCAGGCCTTTGAGTCGTGCCAAAGGCCCAGATCATGGAAGGTTGTGTGAGGAAGCAGGTGAGCACGAGTACGATCCGACCCACGTGTGAGGGAGAGAGTGAGCAGCAGGCAAGTCGACTGGCACTAGCGTGGTCTACTTCCTACAGCATTGTGGGTAGGAGGGGCCAGGGCAGGAAGCCAGAAGTGCCAAAGGGACTGGAAATAGATGCTGACCTCTTAATATCTTTAATCTTTAATTTAATTTAAATTAGAGAATTTGCCTACTCTACCTTTGGTCTCATGAGTGTTTTACATCATGATTAATGAGATTAGCAACTCTTCCTCCCTTGGGCAGGAGAACTAGGAAGGGGGTGGGCAGAGGCATAAAATAGCTTGTATAATATTATCATAGCAAAAATCGGTAGAGGTTCGATTGTTGACTCCTTCAGTCTTTCATTCATTCAACAAATACTTATGGAACCAGCTAGTCTTATGGCAAGCACTATTCTGAGATACCGGGGATTCAGCAATGAACAACACAGGCAAAAGTCCCTGCCCTCTTGTGGCTTATATTCTAGTAGGAAAGATAGACACTAGACAAGATAGATGAAATATACATAGCACGTTAGATTGTGATAAAGCACTAAAAAGCATTAAGTGAGGGTTGGGGTGTGTGGAGATTTTAGAAAGGGAGGCCAAGGGGCGCCACTAAGATGCCATTTGGGGAAAGACTCGTGAAACTGGAACCACTTTAGCCACTTCCACGTGCAGTCTGCGTCATTTGCCATTTCTTGTGTGGGCCCGTCTCCTCCCAGGAATGTATGAATGGGAGGTTACAGCTGCCTTCCATATGGCCTTTCATTTGTTTTCTGTCCCTGCATGCGCTGTCTTCAGTCAGATTGCTCCTCTAACCCTGAGATTTCTTGACATAAATTCATGGTAGAGTGAGTGTCCATCACAGTGTACTTTTCCAGAGTGTGTTACTCTGAGACAGTGTTTCTTTAAGTTCACTAAAAGGCTTTGCGTAGTCTTATGAAATGTTCTTTGGTGTAAGCGTTTCCCATGGTTTCTGAACAAGGATTGGCATGTTACTTTCCTAGCAACTTAATTTTTGTTCCATCTTCACATGAAACTTTAGAAATGTTAACTTTTCCCTTTTTCCATTCATTTGTTTCACCCTGGAAATGAAAATAATCCTTTTCAGAGCTATGATACGCAAATTAAAAATTTACAAAGTATAGTCAGTAGATTCTAGCAGCTAATATTAATGAAGTTTAAATATTGAAGTACTTGAAAATAACATTAAAAGATATATGAACAATGCAATACTCTTAAAGTTACCTTGGGTATAACTGACCTCAAAATATGAGATTCTCTGCTATTGAATACCTACAGGGCCAATACAGAACAGACTCTCTTTTAGTTAATATAGGATTCACTGTTTTTCTGTACAAGATAGCATTAGGGTTTTGAGTTGTTCTTTAAGGAGGTTATTCTCTTTTGTTTTCAGTTTTGGAAATCATTAAAGTAGGTGAGTCTGTTGAAAGGTAGGCAACGTGAACGTAATCTCATAGTCAAGAAAGTGAGGATTTCCTTTAAGAGTGTGAAGACAGACCACCACCGCGGAGGAAAACCTAACTTAGTATAAAGTTGTTTGTATTATAAATGAACAGTGTTTTTGGATTATATATTTTCTTTTATCACTGTCGATGATAGCTTTAAAAAATACATGTGTAAATATGCATTAACAACCATCGAAAATAGAGTTAACTTTGGTATTATGACATAATACTTTTCATACAAGAATCGATTTTTGGAAAATTATCTTTTGATAGCTTTGTTGAAGGGCCTGAGAAACTGTCAAAACTGACAATTTGCATGATTTGTATTGTCGAATCAGTGAACGCATGAAATCATGTTTGTAAATATCCAGATTCATTGCAGATGGTTTTAGTAAGCTATATTTTTAGGAACTATTGTGTTGAACCACAAAACAGTAATTAGTACCAAGTAAATAGCAATGTAGATACTTAGAGTAAATGATTTATGCTATTTCTTTCTTTCTTTTTTTTTTTAAAGACTGACCCTGAGCTAACATCTGTTGCCAATATTTTTTTTCCTTCTTCTCCCAAAGCCTCCCAGTACATAGTTATATATTCTAGTTGTAGGTCCTTCTGGCTCTGCTATGTCGGACGCCGCCTCAGCATGGCTTGATGAGCGGTGCTAGGTCCATGCCCAGGATCTGAACCGACGAAACCTTGGGCTGCCGAAGTGGAGCGTGCCGAACTTAACTTCTCAGCCACGGGGCCAGCCCCAGATATATGAAATGTAAAAACTATATTATTGATTTTTGCAAGTGATCGTTGTATCAGGATGGGCTACATTGTGCTTTGGTAGCAAACAGCTCCAACAACTTGCTTATGCTGTCTCTGTATCACATATCGGGGGGCTGCTCTGCTCCATGTCATCCTCTGTCAGGGACTTGGCTGATGGAGGTGCCATCATCTGGAATGTTGGCCAGCTTGGGAAAAGGGAAATATAGAATCTCATAACGGCTCTCAAATGCGTCTTCCTGGATGTGACAAACCTGTTGCTTTCGTTTTATTGGTCAGGGCAAGTCTTAAGACCTCAGCTAACTTCAGGGAGCTGGGGAAATTCAGTTCTCTTCCAGTGTGCTTGGAAGGGGAGAAGTCACAGAAATAATGTTGGATAGCACCGTTGTCCAACCACAATTAGAAACATTTCCAAAAGAAGTGAGTGTTGTTAAGTTCACTACACTGCGTACTTTGGTATAGCGATTGGGTTCTCATTCATAATTGATAGTGATGGTTAAAACCATTTATTATATCTCAAACTTAGAGCATAATCCCCTGGTATTAGTCCCTCCCCTCTGACAAAGTGTTTATTTGTGAATTTAAATACAACGGTGATTTATGTTTCAAACTTGAGTTCCGAGACTGCTATAGCACTCTACTGTGAAGTCTGGCTTGTATTTGCAACTGTTGCTTAAATCAGTTTGCTTGTTGCTGGAATTAAATTTTCCTATCTTTGATAATTTCTGGATTATTGGGCAGCTTTTCTGGCTACTATTGGTTTGTAGTAATTTTCTCTCTTCCCTAGTCTGTCTTTAGGTGTTACACTCATATCTTTTTTTTTTTGAGGCAAAAAGCATAAAACATAGAATTTACCATATTAACCATTCTTAAGTATACAGTGAGTAGTGTTAAGTATATTCCCATTGTTGAGTAACAGACCTCCAGAACTTTTTTATATTGAAAAACTGAACTTTATACCCATTAAATGACTCCTCATTTCTCCCTCCCCCCAGCCCTTGGCAACCACCATTTTACTTTCAGGTTGTATGAGTTTAGCTACTTTAGATACCTCATATAAGTGGAGTCACAAAGTAGTTTTCTTCTTGTGACTGACTTATTTCACTTAGCATACTTTCCTCAAGGTTTATCTATGTTGTAGCATGTAACACAATTTCCTTCTTTTTTTAAGGTGACTAATATTCCATTGTATGTATATACCACGTTTTGTTGATCTATTCACCTGTCAATGGACATCTGGTTTGCTTCCACCTTTTGGCTATTTTGAGTATTGCTGCAGTGAACATGGATTTGCAAATATCTCTTTGAGTTTCTGCTTTCAGTTCTTCTGGATAAATACCCAGAAGTGGAATTGCTGGGTCAAGTGGTAATTCTATTTTTAATTTTTTGAGGAACCTCCATACTGTTTTCTGTAGTGGCTACACCATTGTATAATCCCACTGACAGTACACAGGGTTCCACTTTCTCTACATCCTCACTAACAGTTGTTTGTTTTCTGTTTTTTTGATAGTAACCATCATAATGCTTGTGCGGTAATATGTCATTCTGATTTTAATTTGTATATTCTCTAATAATTAATGAAGAGAGCATCTTTTCATAAGCTTGTTGGGGAAATGTCTATTCAAGCCCTTTGTTCATTTTTTATTCATTTTTTGGTTGTTGAGTTGTAGGATCTCTTTATATATTGTGGATATTAACCTCTTAACAGATATATGATTTGCAAATATTTTCTCCCATTCTGTAGGTTATCTTTTCACTCTGTTGATTGTTTCTTTGGTTCACAGAAGTTCATAAATTTGATGTACTCTCATTTATCTATTTTACTTTTGATGCCTGTGCTTTTGGTGTATCATATCCAAGAAATCATTACCAAATTCAAAGGATTCCCCCTATGTTTTCTTTTAGGAGTTTTATAGTTTTAGATCTTATGTTTAAGTTTTTAATCTAGTTTGTGTTAATTTTTGTTTATGGTTTAAGGTGAGGGTCCAACATAGTTCTTTTGTGTGTAGATATCCAGTTTTCCCAACACAGTTTGTTGAAGAGACTGTCCTTTCCCCATTGGATAGTCTTGGCACCTTGGTTGAAGATCTTTTGACCATATACATGAGGATTTTTTTTTCTGGGCTCTCTTTTCTGTTCCATTGGCAATATGTCTGTCTTTATGCCGGTAACACACTGTTTTGATTACTGTAGCTTTGTAATATGTTTTGAAATCAAGAAGTGTGAGGTCTGTAATTTTTTCTTCTTTTTCAAGATTGTTTTGGCTTTTCAGGGTCCCTTGAGATTCTATATAAATTTTAGGACTATTTTTCTATTTCTGAAAAAAATTTCTTTGGATTTTGGTAAGGATTGCATTGAATCTGTAGATTGCCTTGGATAGTATGGACCTTTTAACAATTGTAAGTCTTCTGATCTGTAAACACAAGATATCTTTCCATTTATTTATGTCTTCTTTAATTTCATTAAGCAATGTTTTGTAGTTTTTCAGCGTGTAGGTCTTTCATCCCCTTGGTTGAGTTTACTCTTAAGTATCTCATTCTTTTTGATGCTATTGTGAATGTGATTGTTTTCTTAATTTGTTTTTGGATTGTTGGTCGTTTGTGTATAGAAACTCAATTTTTTTAATGGAATCTTTAGAGTTTTCTAGATATAAGATCATGTCATCTGAACAGAGATAATTTTGTTTCTTCCTTCTCAATTTGGATGCCTTTTATTTCTTTTTCTTGCTTAATTGTTTTGGCTAGGACTTCCAGTACCATGTTGAATAGAAATGGCAAGAGTGGGTGTGATCGTCTTGTTCCTGATCTAAGAGGAAAAGCTCTCCATCTTTTACCATTGAGAATGATGTTAGCTGTGGGCTGTTCATATATCACCTTTATTATGTTTAGGTAGTTTCCTTCTATTCCTAGTTGAGTGTTTTAAATATGAAAGTTGTTGAATTTAGTCAAATGTTTGTTCTACATGAGTTGAGATGATTATGTGGTTTCTGTCTTTTATTGAGTTAAAGCGGTGTATCACATTGATTCATTTTCATATGTTTAACCATCCATACATTTCAGGAATAAATCCACATGGTAGTGGTGTATAATCCTTTTAATGTGCTGTTGAATTTGGTTTGCTACTACTTTTTGAGGAGTTTTGAATTAATATTCATTAGGGATATTGTTCTATAGTTTTCTTGTAGTATTTTTGTTGATCTTTGGTATGGTAATACTGGCCTCATAGAATGACTTTGGAAGTATTTCCTCCTCTTCAACTTTTTGGAAGAGTTTGAGGAGGATTGGTGTTATTTCTTTAAATGTTAAGTAGAATTCTCCAGGGAAGTTATCTGGTCCTCAGTTGTCCTTTATTGGGAGGTTTTTTATTATTGTTTCAATCTCTTTGCTAATCATAGATCTGTTCATATTTTTAAATTTTGTAGTGATTCAGTCTTAATAGATTGTATGTTTCTAGGAATTTATTCCTTGCAGGTTAACCAAGTTGTTGGTATACAGTTGTTAATAGTCTGTTATAATTCTTTTCATTTCTGTGACATCAGTTGTATTGTCCCCTTTTTTAGTTTTGATTTGAGTCTTTTCTCTTTTTTTTTTCCTCTAGGTAAGGGTTTGCCAGTTGATCTTTTGAGAAAACCAACTCTTAGTTTCATTGATTTTTTTTTTCTAGTCCCTATTTCATTTGTCTCTACTCTAATCTGTATTATTTTCTTCTTCTGCTAACTTTGTTCTTTTTCTCCTTCCTTGAGGTATAATGTTAGGTTATTGATTTGAGAGTTTTATTCTTTTTAATATAAGTATTTACAGCTATAAAAGTCCATCTTCACACTGCTTTCACTGCATCCTATAATATTTGATATGTTGGTTTTCATTTTCATTTGTTTCAAGATATTTTCTAATTTCCCGTGTGATTTCTTCTTTGGCCCATTGGTTGTTTAAGAGTGTGTTGCTTAATTTCCACATATTTGTGGATTTTTTATTTTCCCATCTGCTATTGATTTCTAGTTTCATTCCATTGAGGTCAGGAAAGATACTTGGTATGAGTTCAATATTCTTAAATTTGTTAAGACTTGTTCTGTGGCCTAACATGTGGTCTATCCTGGAAAATGTTGCATGTGCACTTGAGAAAATGTGTATTTTGTTGTTGTTGAGTGGAGTATTCTGTTTATGACTGTGCATTTGGTCTACAGTGTTGTTCAAGTCTTCTGTTCCCTCCTTGTTCTTCTGTCTGGTTGTTCTGTGTATTATTGCAAGCGGGGTGTTGAAAGCCTCCTACTAGTATTGTGTTGCTGTCTGTTTCTCCCTTCAATTCTGTCAGTGTTTGCTTCATATATTTAGGAGTTCTGATGTCAGATGTGTACATACTTATAATTGTCAGATCTTCCTGGTGATTTGACCCTTTTATCACTATATAATATCCTTCCTTGTCGTTTGTTACAGTTTTTGGCTTAATGCCTATTTTGTCTGTTAATATGGCCTCCCCTGCTGTCTTTTGGTTTCTATTTGCATGGAATATCTTTTTTATCCTTTTACTTTCAGTCTGTGTGTGTCCTTAGATTCAAGGTGAGTCTCTTGTAGACAGCGTATGGTCGGTCTTGGTTTTTTATCCAATTAGCACTCTATATCTTTTATTAGGGAGTTTAATCTCTTTACGTTTAAAGTAATTACTGTTAGAGAAGGATTTATTATTCCCATTTTCTTAATTGTTTTCTCTATGTCTTGTAGCTTTTTCGTCCCTGTTTTCCTCTCTTACTGCCTTTTTTGTGTGTTTTATTGACTTTCTTTGTCATGACATGCTTTGATTCCCTTCTCGTTAGCTTTTGTGTGACTTCTGTATTTTCTTTGTGATTGCCATGGGAATACATAAAACACCTTAAGGCTGTAACAATCTATTTCAAACTCATAACTTTAATTGCACACCAAAAAAACTCTACTCCTTTACCTCTCTACTCCCTGTACTTCATGTCATTGATGTCACAAATCACGTCTTTTTATATTCTGTATTCTTTAACATAGACTTCTGGTTATTCTTATGCTTTTGTCTTTTAAATTCTGTAGAAGAATTAGAAGTGATTTGCACAGCAACATTATGATATTATAAGATTCTGTATTTGTCCAAATATCTGTCTTTACCAGACAGCTTTATATTTTCATATGGTTTTGTGTTGATGTCTAGTGTCTTTTCATTTCAACTTGAAGGACACCCTTTAGAATTTCTTGTACAGCAGGTCCAGTAGTTATTAATGCCCTTTATTTTTTGTTTAGTCTTAATTTCTCCTTTTTTTTTTTTGAGGAAGATTAGCCCTGAGCTAACATCTGCTGCCAATCCTCCTCTTTTTGCTGAGGAAGACTGGCCCTGAGCTAACATCTGTGTCCATCTTTCTCTACTTTATATGTGGGATGCCTACCACAGCATAGCTTGCCAAGTGGTGCTATGTCCGCACCCAGGATCCAAACCAGTGAACTCTGGGCCGCTGAAGCGGAATGTGTGAACTTAACTGCTGCGCCACTGGGCCAGCCCCAGTTTCTCCATCTTTAAGGGACAGTTTACCAGATATGGTATTTTTTTCTTTTCTTTCTTTTTTTTTTTGCTGAGGAAGATTTGCCTTGAACTATCATCTGTTGCCAATCTTCCTCTTTTTGCTTGAGGAAGATTTGCCCTGAGCTAACATCTGTGCCAATTTTCCTGTTTTGTATGTGCGCCCCCACCACAGCATGGCTGCCAATAAGTGGTGTAGGTCTGCGCCTGGAAACTGAACCTGGGCCACTGAAGCAGAGCATGCTAACTTAAGCACTGGGCCAGATAAAATATTCTTGGTTGGCAGTTTTTTTCCTTTAGCACTTGTAATATGTCATACACCTGCCTTCCAACTTGCAAAGTTTCTTCTGAGACACCTGTTGATAATCTATGAAAGTTCCCTTGTATGTAATGAATCACTTTTCTCTTGCTGCTTTCAAGATTCTTACCCATAACTTCTCAATTTCATTGTGATGTGTGTAAGTGTGGGTCTCTTTGCATTTATCCTAGTTGGAGCTCTTTGAGCGTCTTACAGTTAGATGTTCATATCTCTCCTCAAATTTGGGAAATTTTTAGCCATTATTTCTTTAAGTAAGCTCTCTGCTCCTTTCTCAATTCTCCTTCTGAGACTTCTCCCATAATGCATTTTTGGTGTGTTTTATGGTGTCCCATAAGTCGCATGGGCTCTCTTTACTTTTCGTCATTCTTTGTTCCTTCCTCTGACAGCATAATTTCCCATGATCTGTTTTCTAGTTCGCTGATTCTTTCTTCTCCTTGATCAAGTCTGCAGCTGAATCCCTCTGGTGAAGTTTTCAATTTAATTATTGTATTCTTCAGCTCCAAAGTTTCTATTTTTCTTTTCTTTCCTTGAGTTTCAATCTTTGTGTTGTGTTCACGCATTGCTTGTCTGATTGCATTTCAGTATTTATTTGTGTTGTCTTTTGACTCATTGAGCATCTTTAAGATGATTATTTTGAATTCTTTGTCAGGTGGTCCATAGATCTCCATTTCCTTAGGGTTGGTGATGGAGCCTTACTTTGCTCCTTTGATTGGGCTATCTTTCTCTGTTTGCGTGTTTGCCTTTTGACCTTTTGTTGAGATTTGGGCATTTGAAATGACAGCTACCTCTTCCAGTCTGCTGCCGTCTTCCAGTTATGCTGCCATCCTCTTAGCACTCAGAGTTGGGCAAGACAGAAATCAGTCCCTTGGGAAGCCTCTTGGCATGCCAGGTCATTGAACACACATTTCTCACTTCTTTTTCCTTCCTTCGGGAGAAGCTATGAGGTGGTTGGTTTCCTCCTGATTGTGCCTCATTGGATGGGGGTGGAGAGGGTTAAGGCAGGGAAAATGCAGTGGACTTTCCTGTTGGATTCAGTGTTGCTCTTCTTGGCTTTTGCTTACCTGGGTGCTGCAATCGCTTAACTGGTTTCTGGAGTTATCACATAGGTAATTTGGTCCTTATATTGTTTTTAAGTCACTTTCTCCCTGGGAAACAAGGGCCTGGGGCTTTCTATTTCACTATCTTGTTGATGTCCTTCCTTTTACACATTCTTTTTTTTTTTTTTTTCACATTTAGTTTTTAACTCCAGTTATTTCTAGGATTTTTCACCAGTTAGTTCTAGGATTTTTCACCTGATGTTTTACCATGCCTGTACAGATAATCACAACTGTGTTGCTATTAGAGGCTTTATTACTAAAGGGCTATATTTTTAGTAACTTTGTTATAATTTAATGTTAAATGTAGCTCTTTAATAAACATAGATTTATTGTGTTTTAATGCATGTTAACAATTTGAGTAGGAAGTGGTACATAATTTTAATGCGACTTGCTTTGTTGGCTAATTTATTTTTAGGGTTCTCATGAAACTTTGAAATTACTAGCTCTGAGTTATGGTTTATGCTATGGTGATGTTTTGTTAATAAGAAAGATTTGGTAGAGTCTGCATTATGTTCTCGAGCTTCTGATATAGAACATGGAGGAACAATAATACCCTTGGTCAACTTGTAAGATATGACCATAGGTTTTGGAAATATCTGTGGATTTTATAGAGCATGTATTTTATACATGAGGTTTAGTCCTAAATGTTCAAAATCAGTGGATTGAAGGCTGAGAATATTGTTTTCTGAACCTGCCTGAGGAGAAGGCACCATATCATGTGACTGAAGAGCAAGTCAGAGGATGTGGATATAAAATGGGCAGTTTTCTTTTTTGTAAATAAACAGGATAAAGTAAAACAAGGGTATCAAGTTGAAAGATTAGGGGAAAGGAGGAGCTAATATTTGAGCATGTGGTGTGTTCCCAGGCTTTAGATATATTGTTTTATTTAGCCATCACGACAGGTAAATGGGTCATAGATATTATTTCCATTTGACTGCTGAGAAAACTGTGAGGGGTTAAATAACAGAGTTAAGAGGCAGCATTCTGTAGCGTAGTTAACAGTGTGGGCGTTGAATTCATACATGCTGACATTACCATCCCTTCAAGCTGTGGGCTTAAAGAAAGTTGCTTAAAATTCCGTTTCCTCCTTGGTAAAATGGTGATAATCATGCTTATTTTATAGGGTTATTGTGAGAATTAGATAAAACAATGCACGTCGAGGTTTTAACCTAATGTCTGAGAAATTGTGTGCACTCGATGTTATGTGGCTAACATTTGTGTGTGTATATATATTTTATATGTGTTAATCATATGTATATATTAATTGTTATTTTACTTGGTTTCCCAAGGTCTCTTACCTTGTAAGTTGTGCGTGTAGTAAATGGTAGAATCAGAAGACTGGTCTGTCTCCCACCAGAGCCTATATTCTTTTCATTGTAAGATCTCTAAAAGTTTGCTAGATTAGAGTAAGTGAGAAACACAAAGTGATGAAAATAAGGTTGAAAAGTACTAATAAAATCTGTCATCTGTTGGTTGGCTACTGTAGGTTAGGTGTTTTACTTATGTCATTGCATTTAATCTCATTTCGTTAAATAGCCTGGCCAAGATCATGGAGTCAGTAAGGCAAAGCTGGGATCTGATCCTAGGTCTGTCTCATTTCAAGATCTGTGCTCTCTTCCTTAGGCAGTGCTGTCTCCCCATAAGTAAAATAATGAGGTTACCCGGATCTTGAAGGGAAAGAGAACTCTTAGAAGATTGGAGTTGGTTACATACAGAAGTACTTCTGAATAGGGGCTATTATGCAGCTTTTAAGGAAATAAGATGATATGGGTTCCATCCCCAAGGAAATCTAGCAGGGGACATAAGCCCCACAAAAATATAAAATTGCATCAATGTATCTTAATTATCAAAAATGATTGCCAGATTGGTTTCTGCAATAGAAAGGATTTAAGGGAATGTCAGTGGAATGCTGGCATGGGTCTGGAATTGAGAATTAGTCAAGGAAAATGTAATGAAGAAGTTCTGTGAGTCTCCCCTGCCCCCGACAGTTAGAGGAAAGAGCAAAAATACAGCAAAAAAAAAAAAAAAGTTCCTAGGTAGTTAAAGGTGTAATCTTGACGACTCTTCAAGACTTTCTGGTAGTGGGTGGTAGAAAATAAGTATAATGAGAAAAGGCCACATCAGAGAAGGTGTCCCACTGTGAGGAGGTGGGGGATGTGCACAGCGCTAGAAGTGCTGCTGGTTTGAGTTCAGGCCACTCAGAAAAAATACTGGGTCATGGTGCACTAATGGTTGTCGGGGGTTTGGGTAGTCTGGAATGAGGTCATTACTTGTGAATGCCAGTTCATTCTTTACACCTGTGCTTCCAGACAAGGAGCAATTGAGCGAGTGAGCGTGGCAGTGGGTGCCTTCCTACTGAGAGCGCTGACCAGGGGAGGCCCTGACGCACTCACGGTTAATGCCCTTTTCTGGCAAGTGGGCCAGGACTCCTTGCAGACTTTCCTAGCAGCCTTAAAGCCTGGGTCTCTTAGCGTGGGGATTATAAAGCAGTGTTTTTTCATTTCCTCTTGTAAGTCTTTAAAGGGTTATAGGATTCTTTCAATGGGATTCTTCTTTTGTTTTGCTTTGGTATTTTCCTTTCCATTTGTAGTAAGGAGATATGTGAGTTTTGTATTATATAATAATTTTGAACCCTGTTGAGTTTGTAAAATGTGAGATGTTTTACTTTCATAATTTTTCCCTTTTTCTTGAAAGCTAGGATTTTTTGTGTTTGCCCGTATAAAGCATATTTTCTTACATACAGCAGCCTAACAAGTTGACCATTGTAAGCATATTTTTTATTTTCTGTGTGTAGTGACAGACTCTGAGATTCTTAGAATAGACAAAATTGAAATGTGATTTTGTTTATGACTAGGAACTGCATAGATTAAAATTCTGTGTCTTTTGCATAAGAAAAATTGAAATGTTTAAAAAACTTTCTTTGACTATTTAAATAATAACCAATAAAAATGTTACTGGAAAGCATGCTAGTTTCAGATCTTTAAGTCACTAGCAGATAGGGTGCAATGGTATAGAACAGTGGTCTGCAAACCTCACCCTCTCCTTGTTTCTGGAAATAAAATATTATGGAACACAGTCATGCACACTCAGGTACGTTTTGTCTATGTTGAGACAGAGACCTTGTGCACTGCAAAGACTAAAATGTTTACTGTCTGCCTTTTCCAGAAAATCTTGGCCCACCCCAGCAGAGAATAGCAGTTGTCAACATTTGGGGTCTCTGGACCTTGTTACACTCTTAAAAATTATTGAAGACTCCAATGAGTTTGTTTATGTAGATTATATTGATATTTACCATATTGGAAATTAAAACTGAAATTTAAAAAATTGTTTTGAGCCAACTCTGGTGACCTAGTGGTTAGATTTGGTGTGTTCCACTTCAGCGGGCTGGGTTTGGTTCCTGCGCACAGACCTGCACCACTCGTCTGTGAGTGGCCATGCTGTGGTGGTGGCTCACATAGAAAAAGAAGATTGGCAGCAGATTTTAGCTCAGGGCAAATTATCGTCAGGAAAAAAAAATGCTTCAATTTATTTAAAAATAACAATATTAAACTTGTTACATGTTAACATAAGTAACATTTTAATGAAAAAATAACTTTTTTCCCAAAATAAAAACATGGGTGGGTTGGGAATTTCTCTAATGCCTGGCTTAATAGAAGACAGTTCTCGTATATGTGTATACTTTCGATTCATTGCTGTGTGTTGTAGTTGAAAGATATGAAGAAAATCCAGCCTCACGCAGATCTGCAGTTGGAAAAGGGAGGAGGGTTTTAATAGTGTGCTCAGTTAATTCTGGAGATTCTTTGATACTACACCAAAACTTGACATGTGCTGGCTCCTTAAAGGAAGTTGCAATGTGGAACCAGAAAATAAACTTACTGTATCAGAGCTTTAAAATCCATTGGTCTATCTTGCCCTTTGAACGAATTTTTTATCTATGCATGATTTTCTAATATTATGCATTGATAATTTCGAAAATCTTGGTTTATTATCCAAATGTCAACACAATATTAAAAAAATCACGTCTGCTAATATCATCACTGACCTCAGAAGAGCCTTTGGGTATTGAGAAGCTGATGGAACTATGCAGAGTGGGGACTGGCTTCCTGTGTATTTGCATTTCAGTTACCAGGGTACCTTGCAAAGCCAGGAAAGCCTCTAGCACATGAAAGTTTTATAAAGTTCTGTTTTTTGCTTGAAAGCTTATGTTTTATCATCAGCAACACATACTGTCAGTAGTTTTCTTTCAAGTCTCAGACTCATTTCATTCATTTTCAACAAAATGGCTGCCGAATACTCAAACCAGAATAGCCTGAATAGTTTGTCTTTTTGTTGTTTTTTCAAGTAGATATGGTGTTGCATGAAAAAAACGACTAGTTCAGTTTACAAAAACCATTGCACAAGTGCTTTTCTTTGAGACAGCTGTGGCTTCCTTCAGAGCGGCAGCACTGTCTGCGTGCTTCCCATTTCATCACACAGAACATTAAAAACACGGACGTGGAAGAGTCAGTTGATTTTTACTACTTCATTAAGGGCATTCTGAAGTGAACCATTTTTTCTCCTCCTTGTTTCTTTTTTTATACATTTTTTAATTGAGGTATAATTGACATAACATGTGTACACTGTAATCATTGAATATTTGTATATATTGCAAAATAATCACCACAATAAGTGCAGTTCACATCCATCACCATACATAGTTAACAAAATTTTTTTTCCTCATGATTAGAACTTTAAAGATCTACTCTCCTAGCTACTTTCAAATATGCAATATAGTATTAACTATAGTCACCAGGCCGTTACATTACATCCCCAGGACTTACTCATTATATAACTGGAAACTTGTACCCTTTGGCCCCCTTCTCCCATTTCACTCACCCCTTAACCCCTATCTCTGCCAGCCACTGATATCCATGAGCTCAGTTTTTGTTTATGTAGATTGCATGTGTAAGTGAGATCATACAGTATTTCCCTTTCTACTTGACTTATTTCACTTATCATGATGCCCTCAAGGTCCATCCATGTTGTCTCAAATGGCAAGATTTCCTTCTTTTTTTTTTGGAGGAAGATTAGCCCTGAGCTAACATCTGCCGCCAATCTTCCTCTTTTTGCTGAGGAAGACTGGCCCTGAGCTAACATCCGTGCCCATCTTCCTCCACTTTATGCGTGGGATGCCTACCACAGCATGGCTTGCCAATCAGCGCCATGTCTGCACCCGGGATCTGAACCGGTGAACCCCAGGCCACCAAAGCGGAATGTGCGAACTTAACCGCTGCGCTACTGGGCTAGCCCCAAGATTTCCTTCTTTTCTATGGCTGAATAATATTCCTTGTGTGTGTGTGTGTGTGTGTTGCCTTTATCCATTCATCCATCGGTTGACACTTAGGTTGTTTCCATGTCTTGGCTATTGTAAATAATGCTGCAGTGAACATGGGGGTGCATATATCTTCTTGAGTGAGTGTTTTTGTTTCTTTTGGATAAATACCCAGAAATGGAATTGCTGGAGCATTAATTTTTAGGGATCTCCATACTGTTTTCCATAGTGGCTGCACCAATTTACATTCTCACCAACAGTGCACAGGGTTCCCTTTTCTCCACATCCTCCCAGCACTTATCTGTTGTTTGTCTGATGATAGCCATTCTAGCAGGTGTGAGGTGGTATCTCATTGTGGTTTTGATTTGCATCTCCCTGATGATTAATAATGTTGAGCACCTTT
This sequence comes from Equus quagga, assembly GCF_021613505.1. Lineage (NCBI taxonomy): Eukaryota > Metazoa > Chordata > Mammalia > Perissodactyla > Equidae > Equus > Equus quagga. The sequence continues at coordinate 7,697,905 of NC_060278.1, forward strand.
TCATGTACCTGCTGGCTCTTTGTATGTCTTCTTTGGAAAAATGTTCAGCTCCCCTGCCCATTTTTAAATCAGATTGTTTGGGGGTTTTTTGCTATTGAGTTGTATGAGTTTTTTATATTTTTTGGATATTAACCTCTTATCCATATATAATGTGCAAATATTTTCTGCCATGCTGTAGATTGCATTTTCATTTTGTTGATGGTTTCCTTTGCTGTGCAGAAGCTTTTTAGTTTGATGTAGTCCTTTTTTTTTTTTAATGACAGTACTTGGCAGTGAAGAATATAGACATGAATTGTTTCAACTTGGTATTGTCTTGATTTGTGCTTAGGTGCCAGTGGTTTTGTCTCCATTGCTTCTCGCCATTAGTGCAAATGTTGACACAGTACAAAAGGCAAATAATGTCTCAATATTTTTATGAAAATAACTTGACGTTATGACCCTCTCTGAAGGGGTCTTGGAGACCACTGGGGGTCTGCAGACCACACTTTGAGAACTGCTGGTATAAAAGGTATAAATGCCTTTTTATATGAGCAGGTTTACGCTAGTTAGCTATATGTTGCCTCCTTTATTTTCTACGATTATAATTTATAAAGGTTTGAATAATGTTAATAGATACCAATTTGCTGCTGACATTGGCTAGTATAACTAATGAATCTTTCAAATTGATCATTTTTAAACCAATCTGTGATATTAGATTTGTAAAAAATAAGTTTACTTTTGTTTGTGTTAGTGCTGTGTTAGGTTTTGAAAGTGGAACTTTAGAATATGTGGACTGGTGAAGTAATCTACAGCTGGATTACTGTTTTTACAGTTATTACCATATTATAGTTATTGTCTGGAAACAATGGGATGTTAATATGATTATTAAGTGCTTTATTCATGATAAGTTAATTAAAAGTTTTCATATTCTTGAATACTCCCCCAAATAGAGAGGAAATGTGTTTGGACATTAGGTTCAGCACTTGATTTCTTGTTCATCTGCATTAACTTCGTGGGGGTGTGTAGATTGTGATTTATAAAAAGAAATATGTATTTGGTCTTCATCCTGGTTTCTGGCACAGAGCTCCTAAAACTCTTGGAATTTCCTAAGTGATAAGAGCAATACAGGTGTCTTTTGTTATTCGTAACAAGCCCCTTTCAGCCATGCCTGAGTGTGTTAATAAGGTGACTTTTGGAAAGCCCCTAAGGATGGGGGCTAGTTGCTGGGGGACCTACCTTGATTAGAGGGTTGGAACTTTCAGTCAGTATTGTCACTGCCCTCCCCCCCACTCCCCCACCCCCGAGGGACAGAGACTGCAGGTTGAATCAGTCACCAATGGCCAATGATTTAATCAATCATGCCTACATAATGAAGCCGCCATGCAAACCCCAAAGGATGATTATTGGAGAGATTCCAGGTTGGTGAACACGTGGGAGTGCGGGGAGAATGGCAGACCCAGAGGGAGCCACGAAAGCTCCGTGCCCTTTCCCGCATACCTTGCCCTATGCATCTCTTTCACCTGGCTGTTCCTGAGTCATTCTTTTGTAATAAACTGGTAAACGAGTAAGTAAACACAGGTGACAGCCTGGACTTCTGATTGACATCTGAAGGGGGGGGGTGCATCTTGTAGGGCTGAGCCCCTAAACTGTGGGATCTGATGCCTGTCTCCAGGTAGATGGTGTCAGAATTGAGTTAAATTGTAGGGCACCCAGCTGGCGTTGGAGCATTGCTCGATGCCTGGGAAACTACATGTGGTGTAAGAAGTGTCATAGTGAGGTATTGAGAGTAGAGGAAACACACAGGGGAGCCTGTTTTTCTTTGTGTGTGTGTGTGTGCACATTAATAAAAATTTTTGCAGATGACTGCTTCCTGGGTACAGTTAAAGCAATTTTTGCTTTACTGAAAACTCAAACTTTCTGCTACAGATACTTGGACTTCTGTGGTTGACCACTAGGTGTCATGAGTGCCACGGGAGCGCCACTAGTTCCCCGGGGCGGGTAGAAACCGAACATTGTAAGCTCCTACCCCTTCACATATTTCACTGTTTCCACGTGATCGATGCCAGAGAACCTGATACAGTGTGATATATAGAAGCAAGGTACAACTGGAATAATGAAATTTCAAAAAATCAGGCTTTTTAAAGGCGGGTTGTAATGGTTCTATTGGGCATTGTAAATGCTTCAGGTGCACTTGATACCGCTGTTATGTTCCTGGCGTTCGGGTCTCTCTTTTTATGGGAAGATGGATTGAACTTCAATTTAAGAATATTCGGTAATCCCTCTCAGGACATACTGTAACAGCTGGTATTTTTGTGTTGTAGTAAATCGATTCCATACAACAGTCAGTAATAATTATGGCTGGGTTCTGACAAATTCCAAAGCATTTTCGATAAATTTAGCCAAAGAAAATAACATGATTACTACAAAAATTTAGCTCAGTTTGAAAGTTAAACCCAGCAAGTTCTGCTTCGTTCCACAAAATATTAAACATTTTACTAGTTGGGATTTTATCAAACCATTTATTTTTTATTAATATATATGTTCTGAGAAGATAATTACTTTGTCGCATATATTTCTTAATATGACTGGAAAAATTTAACCTTGAGGGTTCATTATGAAATAAAAAATGAGACAAGCTAAGGCCTTTCACAGAGAGTATGTAGTGTAGCAGCAGCGTCAAGTCCGAAGGATGTTTTGATGTGGAATGTAAGTTGTCATAGTATTAATAGAATGTTTGATAGAAGCATAAATTGGCTTATTATATGGTGTGTGTGGTTTGTAAAAGTGAAACACTGTAAATTCTTTAAGGCGTGAAGAAAGTGGTAGTTTGCACAGTGTAGATTATATAGTGTATTTCTATAGTTAGGCAATCTGTCCCATACAAATTACGACTTTTCTCATGGCATAAAGATCTTAAATTACATACATACAGACACAGTGAATAACTACCTACCCACATACACACATATATATTGCCCTAATGGTAGAAATGTGTTTGCATACACTTTATAAATTTTAACTGTTTCCTTCTTTTTGCCCAGCAGCAAAAACGAGTCTACTAATTGAATGCATTCTTTAAATTATGTATGGTCTGTTTTTGACTTGGTTTGTGTTTGAATTAAGGAATATTTTTATGTAGTTGAATCTTAATCCTGATTGTTAGAATAATTTATGAAAGCAAAGCAGAATTGCCTTTAAAATTATTGGGAAAACAGCTTCAGAGATGGGCATTAATGAAACCTTGCTTTGGAAACTCTTTCATTTTTAGCTTAGTGATTTATATTTTAATTTGCTATTTAACATAACTGTCCTCATATTTTTAATTAACACTCTTTTCTATATGGATTTGTAGGTATACTTTAGCTTTATAAATCTTTGTAATAATATAAAACAAAATTCAAGACATTGCATCAGATGGTCTGGTCCAAGATAATTTACTTGACGGTGAATTTTTTCATACTGTCATTTACTTTGATAATTAGAAAGCTCATTTAAAAGGCTTTATAGAATTTTATAGTTTGGACTTTTCCACAATGAAATTTGGCAAGCTCATTTTCTTTATTCTGTAATATGAATCAGCAATTTAAAGGCTTTAAGAATTGGAGTGAGCCAGTTTTTTGAGTGTTTACAATATCTGTTTTTCTTCTTAATATATGTTAAAATATGCTTTTAAATTACTGAATTTGGCTTTACAGAGAACTGGGGAAAATGTATTCAAAACGAACTGAAACGCATTGTGGTGTTCTTCTGATTTCTAAAAAATGTAAATGCAGTGTATTTTCCGTTATTAGGCAGCAGTGGTCCAAATTGAAACCACATGGCCTCCTTCTAGGTGTCAGGCCAATGTAAATTTTAATCTTGCTACTTTCTTTTATGTTTTCATTTTATAATCTTATTACCTGAATTAAACGACCCCAGTCATAATAGCCAGCATTTGTTATTTGCTTGCCATGTGCCAGATGGTGTGCTCTCTGCCTTAGCATAGTTAATTATCAAACAATTCCAAATTGCTCTTATCTCCATTTGCGTATAAGGAAATTAAGATTTAATAAGATGAAATAGCTTGTCTAGGGTCACAGAGCCAGCAGGATTAGAGAACAGGCCAAACTCCACATCCCTTGCTCTCAGCTGCTGTGCAATGATGCCTTTACTGCTTGTTTGGGGAGAAACATTAGTTAAAATAGTTATTGAAAAAAACTGGTATTTTCCAAGATACATCAAAGCTTAGTTTTTACTAAAAGAATTTACTTTTGTAGATTAGCGTGGACTGTTAGGTTTGGATTATTAACGTTTGTGGAAATCTGTAATAACACCTTGCTGCAGCTTTAGTATTCTTTCAAGGTTATTTGCAGTTTTCGGTTAGAGAACTTTGCAGTTGTCCTATTAGGATGAGCTGTTTAAAAAATTACAATTAGTTAAAAGTTGTTGACAATTTATAGAGTCTCTGTTGTGCATTTGGAAATACAGCTTAGACTTATAATAGAAGGAAGGAATTTTCGAATGGCATTGGCGTACAAAAGCTTCTTTAAGTTCTCCGTCTATGTAATTCACAGTCCTCAGACCAACTGTAAAAATCTTTAAGGAAGCCTTGATACATGCATGAAGAACTTTCAAGTTTTTAATTAGAAATCTCGCATCAAAATCAAAAACGCTTACACTTAATACTTGCATGTAGTCTGTAGAAGAAATTCTGAAGAAGTGTGTTGGATTAAGAATTTTGAATGTTACAGAATGTTGTCATCCAGTAATCTTCCTTATTATTATTATTATTATTTTTAAAGTGTTCCTTTTCTTCGTGGAAACGGCCTGCCCGATACATAAATCTTGGTAGACAGCGTGGCTGCAGCCGTCGAGCTGGAATTCCCTGCAGCTTTGTGAGCCGAGCGTGTTTGGAGTGTGGCGTCCCAGCCTGCAGCCTGCATCATGCCAGCTTTGTCAACAGGATCTGGGAGTGACACAGGTATGTGAACCCAAGAGGGGCAGTTTCCCGTCCATCCTTACTTAAATTTTCTTGTTCACAGTGAGAAACAGCATTGCTTTAAGCAAGCGCAAACAGATCATGCTTGTTTTTCTGTAACTAACATAAGGGCGTAAAATCAACTTGGATGTGTCGTTCCAAGATAAAAATTATCGAAGGCTGTTGAGTGACTGCTGTCTCCAGGTAGTGGGGGTTTGTGCTGATGCTCTTATACTGTCTTGCCTAGTGGAATAATGCCATGCATTTAAATTTCTTAAAAAATATATTAAGTATTTTAAACATATAGCCAAGTAGACTGTGATACTCATGTTACCTTCCACTCAGATTTAATGACAGATATGAACTTTTTGCTGTACTTGCTTCGACTTCTCACTTTTTTTCTTTAAGAAATAAAACACTATCCCTACCCTGTTCTTCCATTTTCTTTCTTCCTGTCACCAGAGGTGAAAACTATTCCAAAGTTGACATATGTCATTAAGGGATTTAATTAAAACAAACATATTTCACCTTATTATCAGTCGTAAGACTTAGTGATACTTGGAATAAAGATTTCTGAGAAAGGGAAAAATACGACTGTGTGTATACGTGTGTAAAATCCCCTCCTCCTGGCTCGTTTCAGGAGGTGGCGTGAGGGAGGTCGATCCCCTTTGAAGTCCTATTCTGGGGTTCCCCAGAATGAGCACTTTTTAAAAATGTACGTTCCTGGATATTTCCCAGAACTATTAAAGCAGAATGTAAGTGAGGTTGGGGAGCTGTGCTTTGCATTTTTAAGTGCCCTCAAAAGAAGTGTAGCATAGAATGTGACTAAAAGAACGTTCTGTGTCGCACTGACCGTACTGAATTTGGTCCCATTAATACCATTCCATAACTAGTAGCTGTCTCAGAGTGGACAGTTACTGTCACCATAATTTTAAAAAGGCCGAATCACAAATTTGATTTTGTTATATTACGTTCATTGGCATTTTCATTTGCACTATTTGCAAATATCATTCTTCGTTATTTCAAGCATATCCATACTTATATTTTGGCAAGTTTTGTCTCGTCTTTATCCATCAAGAGTGATTTTTTTCCACTGTGATTTACACTGAGGATTAGTTTTTTTTTAGGAAGTGATTTTGATTTTTAAATTACATAATTTTTTTTTCCTTAAGCCATTAACTTGGAGGCCAGCTCCTTTGGAAAAATTTTTTTCTTCTTTTTAGTTTTTATGTAGTCCCACATTATGTTCTGCTATATAAAATGAATGATTTAACTTTCCATAGTGGTTTGGGAAATTATAGATAAAATTTATTTGCACCATAAATTTACTACAGTTGTGTAATGAGTAAGTTTTATGCTTTGCGATTCACCAAAAATGCCTTAGTTTAATTGAATGCAAAATATTGTTGCTTACATCTAACTCGGGGAATGATTAAAATGGAGTATTTATAGTTTATAGGGCAGTTTAGGTGTCAGTCATGAAAAATAACGTAGGCTATTTAGAACTTAAAAAGGACTTTTCCACACATAGCTGGCTCACTTGGTGCAAATCTAAAATGCCTGTGTGACTCATACCTGGCAGTGTGATAGTTTTTGACCTGTGTGTCCCAACAAGGTTTGAGTCAGGCAGAGAGGATGTGCATGTTAGGAGTCACCGCAGTTAGGGAAGCCCCAATGTGTGGTGTACCCATCAGATGCTTATGGTTCCCTTATAGTGCCTCGCAGACCAGATGCAGTTTACCAGTCAGGGGTCATTTTTACCAGGAGCAGTGTTGCTGAGCAATGTCATTGCTGTTGCATGGTCAGGTCTCCGGGGGAACAGAGTTAGAGATTGCAGCTGAGGGCAGATGCTCAGGTAGCAGCAGGGGCCCAGCACTCTTGGGAAAAGACTTTCACTGTAAGTCATACATATATATATATATGTATATAAATGTGTGTGTTTATGTGTATCTGTATATCTATAAATATATCTATATATCTGTCTCGTATATAAATGTGTGTGTTTATGTGTATCTGTATATCTATAAATATATCTATATATCTGTCTC
>NC_060278.1:7704898-7774884 GCF_021613505.1 Equus quagga
GTTTATGTGTATCTGTATATCTATAAATATATCTATATATCTGTCTCTACATGCATCTATATATTTACCTCATTCTTTTAAGCTAATGCATAGTTTTCCATCATGTCACAATTTAGTGAACCAGACTTCTGTTAATGGAAACCCTGGTTTTGCTCCTTTTGTAATATTTTGGGAGAGAAGAGGTACACATTTAATGGATGTTGCCAAATTGACCTCCAGATTGGTTAAACCACTTGATAGTCTACAGACAGTGCATTAAAGATCCTTTCCCCCACGTTCTTGCCAGTTTTCAGTGTTATCAGCCTTTATAGTTTTTACCAATCTGATGGGGAAAACATGCTATCCTAAATGTTAAATGTGCATTACTACGGACATTAAGCGTATTTCCATTTGTTTAATGGCCGTTTATTCCTCTGTGATTTTTCTATTCATGTCCTTTCCCCATTTTTCCGTTGGTTTATCATTTTCTTGTTTATTTGCAGAATTTCTTTATTTGTATGTATTAGTCCTTTGGGTCGTTTTAGGTTGAACATCATTTCTTCCGGTCAGTTATTTGTCCCTTCCTTGATAATATCATTTCTTCTGTAGAAGTTGAAAACTTTTGTGTAGACAAATCAATCTTTTCTGTGTGGTTAGTGCTTTTTTCTTCTGCTTAAGAAGGCCTTTCCTCCCTACTGCAAGATCAGGAAGTAATTCTCTAAGATTTTCTTCCAGCAATTTAAAAAATTTGGTTTTACACATTTGGAATTTTAGTCCAACTGTAATTTGTACGTGGAGTGAGGCAGTAATCTAATTTTATTTCCCACATGAACAGCCAGTAGTCCCAGAATCACTTATTCAATAGTCCATCCTTTTGACATAAATTTGTAATATTCCCTCTATTGTATATAAGTATTACATATATTCTGTGTTTTCTTTTTTGGGCTATTATTATCTGTTGATCTTACTTAAAAATTTTTTTAATGGACTTCATTTTTTAGAGCAATTTTAGATTTACAGAAAGATTATGAACATAATCCAGAGAGTTGCAGTGTACCTTCCACCTTGTTTCCCTGATTATTAACGTCTTCCCCTAGTTTGGAATGTTCATTTCAGTTACTGAGTCAATATTGATACATTATTATTAACTAAAATCTATACTTTCTTCAGATTTCCTTAGTTTCCCCCTAATATCCTTTATTTTTGTTTCAGGATCTCCTGTTACATTCAGTTGTCATTGTCTCATTAGGCTCCTCTTGGCTTGAGGGTTTCTCAGAGTTTCCTTGTTTTTGATGATCTTGCCAGTTTTCAGGAGTACTGGTCAGGTATGTTGTAGAATTCCCTCTCCTGGAATTGCCTGATGTAAAGTGCCATAGTCATATCATGATATGTACTATCAACTTGATTTTTGACTGTTGATGTTGATCAACTGGCTGAAATCGTGTTTGTCAGATTTCTCCACTGGAAAATTACTCTTTTCCCGCCCTTTCCATACCACACTCTGGAAGGAAGTCTCCATGTGTAGCCGACACTGAAAGAGTTGCATGCCGTGCTCCCCCTGCTTCAGGGTGAAGTGTCTATATAAATTATTTGGAAGTCTTTGTGTCTTCTTTCCTATTTGTTAATTTATTCACTCGTTTATTCGTATCAGTGTGGATTCAGGGGTGTTTATTTGTTCTGTGGGTTATAATCCAATACTACTTGATTTCCTTGCTCAAACTCTTCCAGCTTTGGCTTTGGGGAGCTCTTTCTCTTGGCTTCTTTGATATGCTTCCATCAACGTCTTGCTTGTTTTTAACATTTCCTTACTTTTGGCACTACGAGATACTCCAGGCTCTTTTTACACTGCCCCAGTCCTAGAATCAGCCATTGCTCTCAGGAGCTCTAGTGCCTTTTATTGGAGAATGGGATTAGAAACCAAGATGTGGGTGATAGGTTTGCACGTTGCTACTGGAGTATTGTTTCTTTTAAACCGTCTCATCTGACAGCAGAGAAATACATGTATGTACACTAACCCTTGTGTATACAGACGTACAGAAACATTTCTGTGTGCTGTCATCTGTAACTATAAGCTAGATATGAATTCTTATTGATGTCTCCAACTCTCGTCCATTAGCAAATGGATCATTCTCCTTCCCTTGCTTGTCTGTAAATTCCCACTCCAACAGTGAGAAACCTGGCTGCCGCCATCCACCATCCATTTTAATTACTCAGTCCCAGTGTACATGTATAGCAGTATCAGAATTGTTATCTTTTCCTCCGCAGGAAACAACTATTATCAACTAGAGAGTTGATCTTATTTTGATGACTGTATGGTACCGTTCTGTTTGTAATCTTACGGTCTCATTCCTTTCCTGCTTAGTGCCTGTGTTACTTAGTTATATAAATTCATTAAATATGATTTTTACAAACATCATATGTGAAATATGATACATATATATACAGAAATGCACATAAAACTTTTATAATACAGTTTTAAAAGTGCTTATAATGCCAACATCCATGTGATCACCATCTGGATCAAGAAATTGAACACCCTGAAAGCAACTTGTGTATTTCTTCTCGTTCACAACCTCCTCAATCTTCTTAGAGATGGCCGTGAAAAAATAAAGATTCCTATCTCACACTATGCATAAAACATAGTTTATGATTTATGTAAGCATCCCTAGGCAATGTCGATTAATTTTGCCTGTTGTTGAACTTTATAAATAGAATTACATTATATGAACTTTTTAAGGCTGATGGTGACTATTTACAATGAGAAAAAAATGATAAATTGTAAATAAAAACATGGAAACATAAATATTACAAAATCCAGGGGAAGATCATAGTATTTTTATTAATGAACTGCCTGACACACCTCTATAATGCTTTTTATTCTATATTTCTTGTCTGTCTCCTTTTTGATTGCTTCTTCATATGATTTTGTAATACTTTCCTAGAGAGAACAGAAAGAAAATCCAATCCAAACTCTTGTGTTTTTCCTTTACTCACATACACAATACTTCTGACACCAGATGTGTGGGTTTTTTCCCGCACAACAGGCAGTTCTCTACAACATTAGCTAGATGTCTTACAATTCAGTTCAGATGGTGACTGGAGTTAGTGCAGATTGCACAGTTTCAGGGCTCAGTGCTCCAATACTCTCCATCGCTTCAGATGCCAAAGCAAGTAATGGGTCCCCAGGTTACCCACAACTTCCGTCTGATTTAAGCTACAAGTTGGAGGTGCCCACGACTCTCCTTGGGTTTGATCATTTACTAGAACAGCTCACAGAACTCAGGAAACACTTATGTGTTTACCAGTTTATTATATAATATTTTAAATTACTTTTATATTTAATTTAAAATATTGAAAATAAATATTTAACATATTTTTAAATATTATTGTATAATATTATTATATAATAAAAGATATGATAAAGGATACAGATGAACAGCCAGATGAAGAGAAACACAGGACAACGTCCAGAAGGGTCCTGAACTCAGGAGCGTCCTTCCCCATAGCGTTGGGATGCACCAGCCATCCTCCCAGCACGTAGATGTGTTCACCAACCTGGAAGCTTGCTGAACCCTATAGTATTGGGATTTTTATGGACCTTTCCTCATATAGATGTGATTGATTATTAACTCAATCTCCAGCACTTCTCCCCCTCCCAGAGGATGAGGGGTGAGGCCGAAAGTTCCAAGCGTCTAATCATGCTATCCAGGGGCCCACCAAGAGTCACCTCCTTAGAGCAAAAGACAGTGCTGTCACCAGGAAGTTCCAAGAGATTTAGGAGCTCTGTCGTTTCCCCTGTATCCAGTGCTGCCACCTGGAGCCTTCATTGCAGTGCTGACTATCAGCGGTGAGACTGAGCACCCTTGTTCTTATAGTTCGAGATCTCAAAAGGAATCATTTCAACCTTTCTTCTTTGTCATATTTGCTCTAGGTCTTTATTAAATTTGATTTGATTAATTTGCTAGAATGGCTCACAGAACTCAAGAAAACCCCTTTACTCACTAGATTACCGATTTATTTATTTATTTATTTTTTGTGAGGAAGATTGGTCCCAAGTTAACATCTGTTGCCAATCCTCCTCTTTTTGCTTGAGGAAGATTGTCACTGAACCATTATCTCTGCCAGTCTTCCTCTGTTTTATGTAGGATGCCACCAGAGGGTGGCTTAATGAGTGTTGCTGTGTCCATGCCCAGGATCCAAACCTGCGAACCCTGGACCACCGAAGAGGAGTGCTTGAATTTAACAACTACCCTGCAGGTCTGGCCTTTAGGTTACCGATTTATTACAAAGGATATGAGTCAACAGCCACATGAAGAGATATGTAGGGCAAGGTCCCAAACAAAGGAGCTGCTGTCCTTCTGGAGCTTGGAGTAGCACCTGGAAGCATTCTGGTTCCCCAGTGTGGAAACTCTGAAAAAGGAAAAAGGGCAACGGAGCAGTCTGTTTGGGTTTTTATGGAGGCTTCATTATGTAGTCCTGATTGACTAAAGTCATTGTCCATGGGCAGTTGGTTTAACCTCAAGCCCTCCTCCCCTCCCCTGAAATCAGGGAGTGGGACCGAAAGTTCCAGTCTTCTGATCACACGGCTGGTTCTCCTGGCAACCAGCCTTCACCCTTGATTGGGGTCCAGAAGTCACCTTCAGTAGCATAAACACAACACTTTTATCATTCTCAACACTTAGGAAATTCCAAGGATTTGGGGAGCTGTGAGCCAGGAACTGCAGACGAAGACCAAGTATATGTGAGAAGTATGTACTTGGTCATCTGAATGTGTGACCAATATATTTTTCTTATAAATCACAACATCACATTCATTCTCTCTTATCAGGTTTTTGCAAAGTCATGCTGGCCTCATATAGTGTGCTGGGAGGAGTATTTACTCTTCTGTGGAAAAGTTTGTGAAAAATTGAAATTAGTTTTTACTTGAGTAGAACTTACCTGTTAGGTTACTTGGGCCTGGAAATTTTCCTTTTGATAAGAATTTTGATGACGAATTCATTTGTTTTAAGGGTTATAAAAGTATTTAGGCTTTCTGTTTCTTCTTGAGTCAGTTTTGGTGATTTACATTTTTCTAAGACTTAGTCCATTTTGTCTAAATTTTCAAATTTGTGAACAAGTTGCTCATAATATTATTTCATATTGTAGTTTCTATATTAATGTGTTTTGGTCCTGATATTGGTCATTTTTGGCCTCTTTTTCACTTTGCTTAATATTGCCAGAGTTTTGTCAATTTTATTTCAGACGTGTGTTGCTTAATGACAGGGATACGTTCTAAGAACGCATCATTAGGCTATTTTGTAATTGTGTGAACATCATAGAGTGCACTTACACAAACCAAGATGGTGTAGCCTACTACACACCTAGGCTATATGGTACTAATCTTACAGGACAAGTGTTGTATATGCTGTTTGTCATTGACTGAAACGTCATCATGTGGCACATGACTATAGTCTTTTTAGATATAAAACTTTTGGTTTTATTAATTTTTTCTACTGTCTATTTGGTGTTTTTCATTGATTTTTACTGTTCTTTCTCTAATTATGAAAATTTGTTAATAAATTTTCAACTTTCCTCTTTTCCTGATGTTCTTCACTTTTAAGATGATTTCTTCTTAAGTACTGGTTTTATTTTATGCCATAAATTACAAATATTTTCTAATTATATTAAGTTTTTGGTTACTTTAGAATTACTTTGTCATTGGTTATTTAGAATTTCTTTTAAATATACAAATAAGGATTTTTCTTATTTTTTTTGTTATTGATTTCTACTTAATTGCTTTGTGGTCAGAAAATGTAATTTGCATTATTTCAGTCCTTTGAAATTTGTTTAGACTTACTTTATGGCCAGCTATATGGTCAATTTCAGTATTTATTCTGTATGTGTTTAAAAAGACGGTAGATTCTATTGTCATTGAATATAGTTTTTTTATATAAGCCAGATATGTCGTTTGTTAATTGAATTATTCCAATATTCTGTATTTTTATTGATTTTTAAATTATTTATTCTTTCCTTTACCAAGAGAAGTATTTTTAAAAATTTTCATTTATAGCTGTGGTTTTATCTTGTAGTTCTGTCAGTTTTTGTTGTATATATATAAATTTGTTATTAAATATAAATTTGTTATTCTGCCGGTGAATTAAGTCTTTTTAACAAATTTTGTATTAAACTGTATTTTTTTTCTGTTAATATTTGCATGATACATCTTTTTCTATCCTTTTACTTTCAACTTTTCTCTGTTTCTAATGTATTAGATGTAGATCTTTTGAATTACTTATAATTGGAGCTTTTTGAGGTAACAAGTCTGCCAGTCTTTGCTTTTAATGAGCGCATTTTCAATGCAGTTAATATCATGATTGATTTTTTAAGTCTAAAACCAACCATCATATCTTGTGCTTTCTCTTCATCCTGACTCTTCTAAGTTTTTCTATTCTTTTGTGTCTTCTTTTGGATTGATGAGGATTTTTCTTTTAATCAGTTTGGTTTTCCCCTCTACTGGTTTTGAAGTTGTACGTTCTCTTTTTTGTCCTTTCATTGGCTACCTTAGAAATTACAACATGAATCCTTTCTTGTCAAATCCCGTCTGAATCAGTCCGTTTAGCGTCAACCTGGAAACCCAAGGATCTTAGAGCACTTTTACCCCATGGTAATCTATCTTCGACTGTTTCTAAGATTTTCTTTTTCTTTCTTTTTGCTTTGGATGTCTGCAGTTCCAGCATTATGTGTCTAGGTGGAGTTTCTATTTCTGTATCCTGCTGGGAATTCTTTCGGCTTTTTGAATGTGTATATTCATGTGTTTCATGAATTCTGGGAAATTTTCAATTGGTGTCTTTTCAAATATTATCTATACTCCATGCTCTACTTCTCTTTTCTCTTTCTGGTGTGTCACTTTAGTATGTGTGAGACCATTTCTGTATCCCTTCTCTCTCATATCATTCTTCTGTATTTACATCTTTTGGCCTTTTCTTTCAGTTCTCTGAGTAACTCTCACCCATTTTCCATTTCAGTAATTCTTTTTGGAGCTATATATGATCTCCTTTACAACTCTGCATTACCTTTTTAATTTTGGCAATTTTGGCAATATATACATATTTTCATAAGAAGTTCTTTTAGAAATGTTCAGCCAGTGTTCAACTTGTTTGCACTACAGATCAGTCTTGTTAAGAAATTCAGTTAACCTTATTTCCAACATCAAAATCATGATGTTTTTATTCTTAAAGTGATAGGCTCAAGTTTTGAAGATATTGAATATGTCACTGAGATCTACCACTAAAGGAACATTTGAAATAACAAAAATGGGCTTTATTGGCATTGTCACTGTCATGAAAATGTTTTCTTCTCATCTTTCATTTAAAAGACTAATTGTTATCATTTTCCCCCTTGATAATTTGTATATTTCTTTGTGGAAAAGTAGGGTCTTCAACTTGCTACTGTTCTCTTCAAATAATGCCCCCAAACAGGTATACCCTACAACTTTGAGCTGATCGCATTTATGTTTTCACAATTCCCTTCCACAGCAGGTCAAGCTCACTAGGCATGTGGGTGACTGCTCACTATTCTGTGTGAACAAACAGCAGTGTATGAATTGGAATTTGAGTACAACTTTTTTTTTTTTTGTAGTAGTATACTTCCTTGTATATAGAACTTGTGCTCCTTAAAACTGACTTAGTACACTTATTCTTGTCCTTGTCACAGCTCACAAAATATTTATGAACTAAGTGAAAAAGTCCTCTCCATGTAGTATGGATTTTTCGCTAAGAAAAATCATTAAGCGGCATTTTCTCACAGTGGCTCTCACAGGTGCAGAGCGTGTCTCAACTGCTGTCATGTCAGGGGTTTCCCCCAGTGGTAAGGTAAATGTCTGCTGCCACGCCAACACCATAGCAGCTGCTCCTCCATGCTGCAGGCCTTTGTTGTTACAGAAAGTCCAAAAGAATCATTTCATATGGGAATTTTGCCAGTAATTTTCATTCATTGCATAATATTTGTCTTTTATTTTGAGACTCATTTCATAATCTTTATGGCAATAGTGTGACTTCTGTTTTCGCTATCAGGAGGGCAATGTTTAATAGTGCCTATGTAGTTTATTTTTTATTTAAAAATTTTTTTTAATTGAGGTGAAAAATATATAAAATTTGCCATTTTAATCATTCAGTGTACAATTTAGTGGCATTAATTATATTCACAGTGTCATGCAAATATCACGACTATCTACTTCCAAAACGTATTTGTCACTCTAAACAGAATCTGTATCTGTTAGGCAGTAACTCCACTTGTCTGCTCCCTCCAGCTCCTGGAAACCACCATTCTACTTTTCGTCTTTAGACTTGGCCTGTTTTAGATATTTCATTAAGTGGAATCACACAATATTTGTCCTTTCGTGACTGACATACCACTCAACGTAATGTTTTCAAGGTTCGTCCATGTGTCAGCACTTCATTCCGTTTTATGGTTGAATAATATTCCATTGTATGTATATCCTGCATTTTGTTTATCCATTTATCTGTTGATGGACATTCAAGATGTTTCCACTTTTTGGCTATTGTGAATAATGCTGCAATGTATGTTGCCATACAAGTATCTGTTTAAGTCCCTGATTTCAATTCTTTTGGCTATGTACCTTGGAGCAGAATTTTCTGGCCATTTGGTAACTCTGTTTTTAGCTTTTTGAGGAAACACCAGACTGTTTTCTACTGAGTCTGCACCATTTTACATTTCCACTAGCAATGTATAAGGGTTCCAATTTCTCTACATCCTCATCAATACTTGTTACTTTCCATGCTTTTTGATTATAGCCATCCTAGTAGGTGTTAAATGGTATCTCATAATGGTTTTGATTTGCATTTCCCTAATGACTAATGATGCTGGGCATCTTTTCATGTGTGTGTTGGCCGTTTGTGTATCTTCTTTGGGGAAATGTCTATTCAAGTGCTTTGCCCGTTTTTTTTTTTATTAGGTTGTCTTTTTGTTGTTGAGTTTTAAGAGTTCTTTATATATTCTAGATATTAAACCCTTATCAGATACGTGATTTGCAAATAGTTTTCCTATTCGCTAGGCTGTCTCTTCACTTTCTTTATAATATCCTTTGATGCACAAAAGTTTTCAATTTTGCGAAAGGTCAATTTATCAATTTTTTCTTATGTTGCTTATCCTTTTGGTGACTTCTAAGAATCCACTGCCAAATCTAAGGTCATGAGGATTTACCCCTGTATTTTCTTCTAAGAGTTTATAGTTTTAGCTCTTATATTTAGCTTGTTGATCCATTTTGAGTTGACTTTTGTATATGCTGTGAGATAGGATTCTACTTAATTCTTTTTTTTTGGTGAGGAAGACTGTCCCTGAGCTAACATCTGTTGCTGATTGTCCTCTTTTTGCTTGAGGAAGATTGTCCCTGAGCTGACATCTGTGCCAGTCTTCCTCTATTTTATATGTGGGAAGCTGCCACAGCATGGCTTTTTGAGCAGAGTGTGGATCTGGGCCTGGGATCCAAACCTGCGAACCCTGGGCCGCCAAAGTGGAGCATACGAACTTAACCACTGTGCCACTGGGCTGGCCCCCTAACTTAATTCTTTTACCTGTAGAAATTCAGTTGTCCTAGTACTGTCTGTGTAAGTTTCATCTCTATTTTTAGTGACTATCAATTTTTATCCTAGTAAGCATTTGTTTGTGCTTTATCTAGAAGCAGTTTATTTGCAAAAATAGTCAATATTCTTTGTTTAAAAATTACTAGAAAATTTTGATAGCTTTATGCCACTATTTAACAGAATTTCTTAACTGATAAAGCACTGGGGGTGGGGGAAGTTGGCTCTCAGGTTAAATCAGATCTGTTTCTTGTTGTGCTTCGTATCCGAACTTGTTTTGGTGGTATATTTTTTGGTTCTCTTTGTGAAATAAATGCATTTTTAGCCCTACTTCTCTTAGCACAGGTAGATTTACTGTGTATTAAGATTGGAATCCTGTTAACTTTCTTAAGCAATGCTGTTATTCTGAGGTCCATGTTATCTAATAATAATGGAGAGCCAAAAAAGTCCATTTAAAATAAAAGAGCAAGAAAATGGTGAGGAAATGATCAGAACTTTATCCAGGAAAAGGAAACAGAAATTGTGAACATGCTTTTCATTTAATTAAGAACATTTTAGGTTATAATTGCAACTCTGTGCTAATTCTTGGTGTCAATGAAAAATGGATCCTGCTGAATATTTCTTTTTTGGGGGGGATGAGGAAGATTCTCCTTGAGCTAACACCTGTTGCCAGTCTTCTTCGTTTTTTGCTTGAGGAAGATTAGCCCTGAGTTAGCGTCTGTGCCAGTCTTCCTCTATTTTGTATGTGGGTCACTGCCACAGCGTGGATTGACGAGTGGTGTAGGTCCACACCTGGGTTCCAAACCCATGAGCCGAGGCTGCTGGAGTGGAGTGCGCCAGACTTAACCATTGCACCACAGGACCAACCCCCCTGCTGAATATTTCTTTAATGGCATAATATTGCTGATAACATTTTATAATAGCACTTTGATTTTTCCAGCAGGATAATAAAGAGGGCACTTTAACAAAAATATATGAACTCTTCAGTTTCTCCAGCTTTTTTCCCCTTAAGTTTGGTATTCACATTATTCCATTTTGAAGTGCACTCTATTGTCAGGCATGTCAGTTCTTTCTTCCTAGGTTGACTGGCAGATCTCTTTCAGAGGCTCATTCGTCACAGTCATTGCTTATGGTCAAAGCAGTTCTTCAACAGTACTTTTGTCAGCCCTGTGAAATCCTCTATTTTTGTAATGATGCTTATGGCACCAATGACATGGTATAGTGGGTGTGTGTTAGGTGGGAAGGGATGTTTGAATGAGGGCTAATATTATACGTTGTCAGTTTTTAGTGAAACCATCATTGTGTTGACTTTCCTATGGAACCTGGTAACATTTGGGACTCAGAACCTCTATGTATTACTATTTTCAAGGGCTACTTTATGCTTCTGTGAACTAATTTTAAGTCTTTGATCTGTTTAGTCAATAGAATATATAACTTGATGTAACTGTTATGTAAAGTGTCACTTTTCCAAACATAAATGGCAATAAGCGAATGCCATGGCCTGTAAGGAGAAGAACTCTGACAAGCGTATCCTCTGTGGCACCTGTCTAGCCCACGTCACAAGGATGGGGCTGCATTTCTGGGTTTTAGTCATAATCTTATTGCAAATTTCAACATAGTTGAACAAAATCATCTCAATTTTTCCTTTCACAGTGCTAAATTCCCAGTGGAAACTGCCTGGGGCCACACAAGAGACCATTGGACCCTGTAATGGTCAGCAGGTGAAACAAGACTTCATCTGCTCACTCATTGTGTTGTACACCTGAAACTCATACAATGTTGTACATGTTGTATGTCAATTATATCTCAATAATAGTAAAATGAAGTAGTCTGCTCTCTGACAGACTCTTCATTTCTGGTTTCCTTGGAGGCTTGGAGCCCAGGTAGCCGTTTGGTAAGGCCCCTCCCACCCCCCAGCAGTCTCTTGATCAAGAGAACATGCCATGCTAAGTGACATTTAAATTAATGTACTGTTTGGTATTCTTCTTAGGAAATAAATAAGAACAGTTATATTGGGAGTCTATTTTTATAGCCCAGTTTCCCACATATGCTTGTGTGTATATAAATGCTGACTAAAATTAGCCAAATCACTAGGTTTTGTGTTGTAATATTCTTCATTGTCACAGAAGAAATTTTGCTTAAAAAAAAAATTTCAGCATAGTCTTGGGGTTCATCCTAAAAAGGGTTTATTGGCAGTGTGAATGACCTATGTAGATTAAGAATTGCCTTGGTAGATGTCAGATCCCTGTTGCTGTGGAATTAATTGCTCAATATTAAAATATTCTTTTCTCTTTGGTAATATGAACCTTATTTAGTGGGTTTATATTGCTTTTGGGATTTGTCTTTCAAAAGACATGACTCCATGGCCTAGTGGTTAAGTTCAGTGCACTCTGCTTCAGGTTTGGTTCCTGGGTGTGGACCTACAACCGCTCGTCGGCAGCCATCTTGTGGTGACAGCCCACATACAAAATAGAGGAAGATAGATGTTAGCTCAAGGACAATCTTCCTCAGCAAAAAAAAAAAAAAAAAAAAAAGAAGAAGAAGACAGCACTTTTTTCCTTTTTAAAAGGAAAACAACTAAACAACTAAAAAGAAGACAACTTGAGGGGTGCATGGTAAGCAGTTAGAGTAAAAATGGAGATCAAATCAAGAAGATGGTTTCATTCAGTGAAGATGTAAGGCAATAGCTATTACATAACTATTGAAATCTTGATAAAAATTTAAAAATGTTTTATTTGCCAAAACTCACATTAAATGTTAAACTTGTCTTTCTGATGAACTGCACTTTAAACTTCTAAATTGTTAAAATATGGTTCAGGAAGCTCAAGTGAACACGCTTTAAGGTATGGGACAGGCCGCCTGAAGTCTATATATTTTGCTTTGCTGCTTCTTGACAAGTGAGGATTGTAGAAAAATCACGAATATAAACATCGTGAAAGGGCTTGTACGATAGCAGAGGTCTCTCAGAGTGAATTTTTGTAACAACTTTGAATGTAGAGAGATTTTTAGGGATTGGCTTCATTGTGTAGGGATCTAGTTTATTTGATTTCATTTTTTCCAGAAATGGTAATCCAGGGGTTCAGCATTCGTAGAATAATTTCTCACTATGGACCCGATTTGAAACGCTCATTTATCTTATCCTCGGTTCTCTGTGCAGTAGGTCTCTTTCCGGATATTCTCTTACATTTCAGCGGATGTAGCTGCCCATCCTTTTGGTCTGCTGGGAACGGGGTTTAACTCCCTGACAGTTATGATTTCAGTTACAAACAAAATTTAAAGCTGTTTAAAGAAGACTTGTGCGGGTTGAAAGGCCGAGAAGCATTTAGGTTGGTGGGTATCTCTTGCGAACCACCAGTTTATTATTTTTAGCTTAAAATACAGGTATAGCTTAGATTACTCCATTTATTTTTAAAATTCGTGCCTGGAAGTACCATAGTTATCAGTTGGGAATTCTCTCACCAGCCACATCTTTTCCCCGATGAATCAAGGGATTTTGTATGTTTTTGATAGCATGACGTTTCTTAGGAGTGCAGCTGTTGTATTGGTAAGAGATTGTTCTTGCAGATATCATGAAGGATATTTCAGGGGAACACTTGAAAAGAAAGCCATTGAAGAGAATTCTCTCTCTTGCACTCTGCCAGGAGCTTTTCTTTTACTTAATTGCTTATTAATTCAACTAACAAGCCTCTGAGAGGATATGATAAAGATGATGATGGCAGCTGCTGTTTACTGAGGGTCACCTATAGACTAGGGCTTTTTTTATGCATTCATCTCATTGCACAGCAGGGGAGCATAAGTGGTGTGGAGCACTCGTTCTTTCTCTCTGTTGATCCTTGCGCTAGTCCTTTGAGAAACACCTACCTCTCTTTCCACAGTGTCATTCCGTTCATCCCGTAGGTCACCTTCTGCTGACTCGGTTTCTATAGCTGTTACTTGTCTTCCTGATTAAGGATGGTACCTGTTGGTCTGTGCGTGCTTACCATTTCGTATGCTGAGTGGTAGCTACGGTAGTGTGATGAGAGTTCAGGTTTAGGTTACTGCTCTGCAGCGTAGGCTAAAGTCCAGATAGACTATTGGCCTTGGTCTACCCACAGGTTATGCTAAATTTTAAATATACGATAAATAGGAAAATAAATCCTATCGTGCTGTTAACTACAGCAATACAGATACAGTGCTTGAGCTTTCGTGGTAACTATTCCAGGCTGGGAGGCCCTGGAACTGGTTAAATGTAGTGCAAATGTAACCCATTTTTCTAAAAGACAGCTATAGGCCATAAATCATAAGAGTTTCAGAAGTAATTTTCATTTTGCTATGGCTTTATCTGCTGGCTAAGTTCTGCTGAGACTTGAAGTGCTGCCATCCTTACTTTAGTAGTGGAGGCGGCCCTGTGAGGCCGCGGGCTGTGGGTGCAAAGGTGCTTCCACATCGGAACCTCCTTAACGCATGGGGCTAGCTTCTCAAAAGAAAAGCTAAGTACAGGTGTATGCACTCGCCCTCTCTGCACTCGCCCTGATTTTATGGACTTTAAGGTAATTGTACAAAATGTTATTAAGCAAACTGCAATATTATAGTTATTTAAATTGTTTTGTGTCTTTTAAAACTCAGCTTGCCAAATGCTTTAATGAGTTCTTTGCAGTGGAGGGAGAGAGTGAGAAAGAGAATGCTTCTGACGGGGTTGTACTGAAGTATTTTAGGAGTGTAGGTAGTTTCAGAAATAGAACAGGCTTCAAATGAGAAAAGTCGAGGCGTGTTATGAATGGCACTGGATAGTGCTGATTATTTTACCTTTGACAAAGTGGAAAATTTAAAGCTTGGTGTATCCCATTTTATTAATATAATAAAATTTTATAGTGTTGTTCTGGGTGTTGATATATGCTCTTTAGTGTTTATTAGCCCTTGGTTATAGTAAAACATTTTGGTCCTGTGCCTGGCTGTAGTGTACAGAATGCAAATATCAAAACTAAGAAAAAACAAACATACATTTATTTTTCTTTTTCTCAAGTCTTTTTCTATATGATTTCTAAATATTTTGGTGACTTATACTATCTGATATTATTGAACACAGAGAACATCTTTTTTATCATTTAACATAGGTTTATAGCTTCCCCAGACTTGTTGTAATAATGAAGCTATGAGGGATATGACAAGAATGGTGATATTAAATTTCTCTAGACTAACAGTAAATTTTTCCATTCTGATGTCAGGAATGTTGAGCATCTGGAATCTGCAAGACGAGTGAATCGTTCGCTGCGGGAACACTTTCATCAAATCCTGAGCCATTTATTCTCTTAGGAACTACTGTCTTGTACAGAATATTATATTTTTACAGAAGCAGTTTTCTGGAACTGGAAAAATTTCTTCACTTCTTTGTGCTTCTGTATTTTTGCATGCTTTCACATTTTAGAGACATTGCTCTTTTCAGAATTAATGTCATATTTTAGCATTAAATTAATTTCTTTTGGTTTAATAACAATAATTTATATTTGCCTGAATACAGTGAAAAAACAATAGAAAATAGATTGCCCTAAACAAAGATTTCTTTACAGTGTATATAGGTGGATCTATGATCTACACTTTGTCATCTTTTTCCTTGAATTTTCAGAATGTCTCCAGTAGTGTGTTGATACTCTTTACCTTGATTATGGCATAGATGTATTTCTACAGAAGAGCTATGGACGTGGGGGGGAGGAATGTGTGCAATTCTCTATTAGTTTTGGTTAAAATATTTCTCACATCAGGAGTTGAGATTTTAATTAGCCCTGATTCATGCTGGGTATTTAAAATAAGTATAAGTTGGTATATTTCCTGTTATGTTTGGTTTTTTTAATTCTAGCCTTGCTTTTTTTTCCCCCTCTATTTAGTAAATTTTTGCTCTGAAATAGACTTTCCTGGGTCCTGATTTTTTTCTTTTGTTCGGATATAGTATTGCTGGTGCTGGGTTTGACTGTGTGGCAGTAGGTATCAGTGCCTAAGATATGGGCCAGATTCTTTGAGTAGAATGCTTCATATTGGGTCTTACTAGTGTCTTAATGTTCTGTGAATGCCTAGTATATGTTTATAATTCAATAGTTTATTTTCTTACAATGAGATGTCCTTCTTGCCCTCAGTTTAGTAGTATTTAGTCAGTCTTGTACATATCTGCCTCACCTGATGCTCTGTCGTCAGCTCAGACTAAACATGGAACCAGTGAAGCTGCATATCGTCCTTCCACGCACAGTGCTGTTATTCAATGTATGAGGACATGTTTTTCCAAATTTGTAAATAGTGTTAGTGTCATATTGATCCTTTAATCTGAAGATTCATTCCTCTACTAAGTATTCTACCCCAAAACCCCCCACTTCCCAGCGTCTCTTCCGTTTTATTACAGTCTCTCAGGTGACTATAGCCATTTCTCCATCAGACTGCTGGAGTCTCTTCCCTACCGATTTGAAGTCAGTCATTGTTGCTACTTTGGCTTTTTGCTTACTCATCCCTTTGATTCGGCCCTCCAGGAGCTTCAGATTGCATTGTGCATTGTTATTTTCATTTAGGCTTCAGCCTACCTGAGCAGATATGAGTCATCTTTAGTCCAGTACGAGTTAGTAAAATCATAGCTCACATGCTTTGCTTAGCTCTCTCTAGGCTTCTGAGCCACAGCGTTTGTGTAGGTTAGAGGCTTTTACTTTTTGCTTTGCCCTTGGGTTGCTTTTGATGTAGTACAGATGGTGTGTCTACACATGGTGTCTATTCCTGATGGAAAGACAGTTTTCTGTTGTTTGACAGATGTGACAGCTCTGATCATTTTCCTCTTTTTACAAAGCATTATGACCTTATTCTCATCTGTCTAGGAAATAAATATGTTTCCTGACTTCTTTTTTTATCCATTGCTTCCTGTTCCCCTCCCCCATCCCATCTTAATGATTCAGAAGATAATTTTTATAATAAAGATGAATTTTGTGACGTGGTCTGTACCAAATGGTAACATTTTGTGACTTTTTGGTATTAGCCCTTGACTGATGCAATTTTTCTGACTTCTGAGGATGTTGTGTCCGTGTGTAAAGGATAGCCTTGTTAAGTTTTAAATCCCAGGATCTTTTGTATTCCGATAGAACTGTATAACTTTGAAATGGAAGATAAAAGTCTATCAAAAATGTTTAAGCACTAAACTGTAAACAGGAATCTGTAAACGAATTCTCAGCATTTTTCTTTTGAATATGTGAATTATATCAAGAACTCTTAGAAAAATTGCTTGGAGATCTAAAAGGTTAAAAGGTTCAAAAGCAAGATCTGTTTTTTAGAAAAAATAGTACCTCTTGAGATGAATTCTGTTGCTGGCTGGTTTGCCACCATCTCTGAATGTAGTCAGGCTCCCCGAGATTTAGTTCTGCCAAAAGAGTGAAGGTAACAGTACTTATAATGACAAAATTGATCCTCTATCTAATGAACCATTTTCCGCTGTCACTTCATGAGTTAGGGGCCCCAAGATCCAGAATGACCGAGTAGTCTGAATGAGAGTTTGTCGTCAGATCTGTTCTGAGTCATTTTGTTTCAGTAAGGCAACTCCAGCATGGTATAGCTGATCATCTCCAATGTGTTGGTAGTCTGGTGGGAAGTGAGAAGCGTGTATAGTTATCTCAGTAGAGGGGTTAATATTACTTTTCTCTGTCACTTGAAGCATTTTGTAAGATGCGTCCGCAATCATGTCAGCACGTTTAGTGTTCATGACAAATGATTGGTTCCCCGGAGCCTCAGTTCGGATTTTGAAGTAGGACCATGCTTTGGCATCCAGTTGACTTAAGCCAATGTTGTCAGAAGTTTGTTGATGAATACATAATGTTGATATCACCAAAATCCTAGTTATTGATGCTTCTTGCAAGTATTTGTTGCATTATGTTTTATCTTGAAAGTCGTTAAGCCATTTGAGAATAGGGACCATTTTGTTATCTTTCTTTTCTTCCCTGCTATTCCTTACTACGCAAATGTCCAGATTGACCCGGGTCATGGGTATGTGGTCACTCTCTTCATTTCTCATCTCTCTAGTTCTTTACCCAATACACGGGGTCCATTATTGTCTTTGTTGCCTGTTGTGGAAAGGCTTTTCTCCCCCTGAATGTATTGCAGTAGCATAAACTTACATTTTGTCATCTGTTTCCTTGATACTTGGGCATGCTCATATATTTTACTATTTAATTTGGGATTTATTTTTATTTAAAAAGTGCTTATGTAGGTTGTACAGCTAGGTGAAGCGTCATTCTAAGCTTTACAAATGAGTCATTTAATCCTCATTACAATCCTGTAAGATTACTACTGTACCCGTTTTACAGATTAAAAACTGCACAGAGATGTTGACTAATTCACATTTGCAGAATTGGGATTTGTATTTATATCATTTGGCTTTAGAGTCTAAGCAGCCTACCCCAGGGCCTTTGTAAGTGCAGTTCTTCTTTACTCCCCACATCGTCATCCCCAGTTAACGTCTCTGCTTCCCTCACATCTCAGCACAATCGTCACTTTCCGGGGGAAGCTTTCTCTGAAGTTGTTCACACCCATCTTACACTGTCATGGTACCACGGCTGCTTCTCACAGTTAAAAGTTCACATTTCTTGTTACAGTTTTTAATACCTGTCTCCTGCACTACACTGGGGCATGACTTTACTCTTTTTCCTCCTCATCACCATTGCATGCCAGTCCTTCACAGTGCCTGGCACATGATAAACGCTCAGTATTTGTGGAGTGAGGTCGGAAAAGGATCGGGAGGAATTTTGAAATGAAGAACAATTAATTTAGGAGTTTGCCAGCTTCCTACACACACCCCTTGAAATGTCATCATGTGTTATGTTAAACCTGTTCATGAAACTTTGAGGTAAGAGTGTTACCCTGCTTGTTTTGTCTTTCAGACACTCTCAGGGGTCTTGTGGAGGGGCTATGATAGGAGTAGCAATCACCAGGAAGTTAATTACCTAGCAGACTGGTGTCGGATGGCGTGGATACACTTATACTGTCGGAGTAGAGCAAGTAGCAGTCCTCTGTGGCTGGACCAGAATTAGGGGGAGGTTATGAGCTATAGTACTGGAAAAAGTTTATATCCGATTATTAGCTAGAAGTGAAATTTTTAAAATTATGAAAGTAATGTTTATTTTGTAAAAACTGAAACAATGTGGAAATATTTATAGCAGAAATCGAAGTAATTGTTTCCTGTCCCTACCAGTTTCTTTGTAGATTAAATAGCACTTGGATATAGATCCTGCAGATGGCCCTCCAGCCTGCTTAGAAGTGTAATGGATAAGAATGAATGAGCAAATTACTGTATCAAAGGGAATGCAAGCTTTGAATTTTCATAGTGCCAGAAAAATACCAATTTATGATTTCCCTGCTTTATTCATTTTCCCAGATGACTCTTTTCAGCCTTTTCTCTCACATGCAGACACTTTCTTCCCTATCCTCACTCTCAGCAGATGACCATGTTTCCTGGTTTATGGAAAATATTGCAGTGATCATAAGGGAATTACCGCATTTCCCCTCATTCTCTGCCTTCCTCCTTGGAAGCATGGGTGAACCGTCCACACCTCTGTCTAATGCCATCCCTCCACTTGTGCACCAGACCCCATTCCTTCTCATCTGCTGA
The DNA here is from genome assembly GCF_021613505.1 of Equus quagga. Taxonomy (NCBI): domain Eukaryota; kingdom Metazoa; phylum Chordata; class Mammalia; order Perissodactyla; family Equidae; genus Equus; species Equus quagga. Next base: position 7,724,060 of record NC_060278.1, read on the forward strand.
AGGACAGAGCTCCAGCAAATCCCTCCTTCTCTTACATCATCAGAATTTCTCTCTGTAGCTGATCAATGTCATTAGCACACAAATATGCTATTTTTCTTCATCTTAAAAAGACTTCTTTGTCCCGCTTCCCTTATAAACTTCAGTTCTCTTTTGCAAGCGATTGTAGAGGTTGTCTGTCTTTGTAAGAGTTGTCTATATTTGCCATTTCCAACATGTATCTTTATGTTTTTACTGTTCTTTGTCAGTCCTCTCCACTCGTCATGGTGCCACAATTGGTGACCTCCGAGTTGCTAAATCCAGTGGACAATTCTCAGTCCTTGTTCTACCTGCCCTGTCCATGGCGTTTGATGCAATGCATCATTTGTCCTTCCTTACCCCACTTGGTTTCCAGGGCAATGCATTCCTAGTGCTCCTCCTCTCTGAGTGGTTGTCTGTCCCTCTTTTCCCCCACATCTGCTAACCATGGAGACCCCAGAGCTCAGTCCTTGGCTCCTCTTTTCTTCTGTGTCTACATGCATGCCTCTGGGGATCTCATCCAGGCTCATGGCTTTAAATACCATCATATGCCAATGACTCCTAAATGCGCATCTTCAGTCCAGGTTGCTCTGCTGAGTTCTTGACTCCTGTATCCAGCTGCCCACCACATCTCCACCTGGATATCAAATACATATCTTGAACTTAATATGTCTAAAACTGAACTGCCCTGCCACGCTGATGGCAGCTTCAAACAATCTTGAAGTCATGTGTGATTCTTTTCTTTTTTTCATACCCCTCATTCAATTTCTTGGAAATTCATAATTAGCTCTTCCTTCAAAATCTATCCAGAGTTTGAATACTTTACATAACTCCCACAGCTGCCACCTGGGTGCAGGCCACCATCATCTTTTGCCTGGATCACTGCACTGACCCTCTGACAGGGTTCTCTGCTTCTGCTTTGCTCCCCTGCTGTCTCTTCTCAATTCAGTAGCCAGAGTGATGCTTTTAAAGTGTAAGTCAGGGGCCGGCCCTGTGGATGGATGGTTTAGTTTGCATGTTCTGCTTTGGCGGCCCAGGGTTTCGCTGGTTCGGATCCTGGATGCAGACGTGGCACTGCTCATCAAGCCATGCTGAGGCGGCATCCTACATAGCACAACCAGAAGGACCTACAAGTATAATGTACAACTATGTACTGGGGTCGTTGGAGAGAAGAAGAAGAAGAACAAGAAGGAAGAAAGAAGATTGGTAACAGATGTTAGCTCACGTGCCAGTAGGGAACAAAAAAAGTTAAGTCAGATCGTATTACAGTAGTGCCCCCTTACCTGGAGGGAATGTGTTCCAAGACCCCTGGTAGATGCTTGAAACCACAAATGGTACCAAACCCTATATATACTATGTGTTTTCCTCTACTATGGTAAAGTTTAACTTATAAATTAGGCACAGCAGGAGATTAACAGTAAAAACAATAAAATAGAACAATCATAACAATATACTGTAATAAAAGTTACCATAGATCTTAACAACCTCGGCATATGATTTTTTTTCTTATTAAGTTGAGAACTTTCACCTTTTTCACATAAAGGAAGCACTTGACAGCTTCTCCTCAGCATATCCGAATTGCCAGCATCACTACTCTTGTGCTTTGGGGCTGTGATTAAGTAAAATAAGGGTTACTTGAACACAAGCACTGTGATACTGAGACAGGTGGTCTGATAACCAAGAGGGCTACTAAATGACTAACCGGGAGGTAACATGTACATTGTGGAGACGCTGGTGAAAGGGGTGATTCCTGGATGGGATGGAGTGGGACTGTGCGAGATTGCATTGTGCTACTCGGAACAGTGCACAATTAAAACTTATGAATTGTTTATATCTGGAATTTTCCACTTAATAGTTTTGGACTGAGGGTAACTAAGACCATGGATAAGGGGGGACTACTGTACTCCTTTACTTAAAACCCTGCAATGGCTCTTTCCCTCTACAATAAAGTTAAATTCTTTGCAGTGTTTCCTACAAGGCCCTACATGATCTGGTCCCCCATTTCCTCTCTTATATCATCTTTTACAACTCCCCCTCTTCCTCCCTCTGCTCCAGGCACATTGGGCTCCTTGCCCTTCCTCAGATGCTCCAGGCATACCCCTGTCTTAGAGGTCTGAGTTTTTTTGTATTGTCCAGTCCTTGTGCCTGGAATGCTTGTCCCTCAGATACCCACGTAGCTGACTCCTTCACCTTCTTCAAGGCTTTGCTCATTTGTCACTTTCTCATCATAGCCTACTCTGACCACTTTGTCATTGCCGTAGGCCAGTGGCCCAGCACTGGGTCTACCTTATACTGCTCTGCTTTGTCTTTTTTTTAAATCAGTACTGTCACCTTCTGACATACTCTATAATTTACTTACAAGGTTTATGATTTGCCTTCCCTATAGAATGTTAGCTCTGTGAGGGGAGGGATCTTTATCTTTTTGGTTCATTGATACAGCCCACACACGTAGGGATATACCTGAACAGTGTCTGGCACATAGGACTTATGGTGTTCAATAAATGCTGGTTGAATGAATGAATGAATGTTCTTCCCACCAAATGACTATTGGGCTTGTTTTCCCATGCCCTTGCCAAATTTGCAAACTTAGTTCTTTCCTAAATTGATAGGCAAAAAATGGTATGCTTTGTTTAACTTTCTAAAATTATTTAGAATTATTTGTTAGATTGAACATTGCTTTGTGCATTGATATTTTGGGGCCATCTATTTCTTCTTCCATTATTTTCCTATTCATATGCCATTGCCCACTCTGCTCTTGTTTGTTCATCTTTTCTTTGATAAGTTTTAGCAGTTTTTCTGCAAACTTTCTTGATTTTTTTGATGCATGGAAATTTTGTTATAAAGTGTATCAGTCATTGCCTTTTATGGTTTCTAAGTTATTTGTCATGCTAGGAAAAGCCTTTAACTCCATGGTAGAAATATTCTATGAAATCTTCCTCCAGTATATATTTGGAATATTGGATACATCTGTAATTTGAGTGTCAGGTTAGGCATTTAACTTTTCTCTTAAAGGTAGCCCCGGAAGGTTATTGAGTAGAAGCTTTAAGTTATGGGATTATTATGGTCGGCATAAGCCAGAATTGAGTTCAAGTCCTGAATATGCCACTTACTAGGCTAAATGTATTTCGTCTTGTAAAATGGAGCGAGTAATAGCACCTACTTATGGAAGGCATTAAATGAGATAACCTGTGAAGCACTTACCATAGCTCTGTAAGTATTAGGTATATTAATACTACTAGGAATTGCTACTGGTAATTATTACTAAGTATTATTTTAGGGAGCTTATCAGTTGGTGGTAGAGAGGAAAGAATAAGGGGGGGAGAGGATAGAAATAGACATCATTTTTAATAGCTAGTTTTATTAGGCAAGGTGAGAATTGTTGAGGGTCTGACTATGATGATGGGAAACCTCTACTCACAGTTAAAATTACTGTCATAGGGGCCAGCCTGGTGGCATAGTGGTTAAGTTTGCACGCTTTGCTTCAGTGGCCTGGGGTTCGCGGGTTCAGATCCTCAGTGCGGACCTACACACCGCTCATCCAGGCATACTGTGGCGGTGTCCCACATATAAAATAGAGGAAGATTGACACAGATGTTAGCTCAGGGACAGTCTTCCTCACCCATAAAAAAAAAAAAATTACTGTCATATATTCCAGTGACTTGAGTAATATTATAAAGTAGTGAAATCTTAATCCAAGATGATGACATTTAATTATCTTCTGATTAAGTTGTAACTTTGGGTGAATTGGTTATTCAACATGGTTACATTTCCTTATGGGTTAGCTCAGTGTTGTTTACCTTCCCCAATCTTTGATCAAATCACCTGCTGGTTACGTACATAGAGGTTACATAAAGATTATAAGATTATGATGGAAAGTATGACTTTTAGCTTTACAATGCTACTCTTATCTAAATACTGAAAAAAAACCAATTGCAAAACAACTTGAAGTTGCTGAAGCATTAAAGTATTTAAATCTGTATGTGAAATACTCCTAGTGATGCTTGGTCACTGGTGTAGCCCAAGGCTCAGAAAGCCTCAGGTTATACTCTGACAATTGGTTGTTGGGGGGTAAAAAGCATTCAGTTTTTTTATCTTTAGGGAAAATGACAGAGGTGTTTATCCTTCAGTGTAGCAAGGCCACAGAGAAGCCAGCTGTAGCCCATTTAACTCCAAAGAAATAAATAAGGCAATGAAGTTAAATTAAGATCATGGTTTACGTACAGGATGGCTTAATGATCTGGCTTGTGGAGTGAGCAAGATACACTGTACGGAAATCATTCTCGTTAGTGTATTATTTTTCATGATTTCAGACAGCCAGCATTTGCCATCTAACATTTCTCTGGAAAGGAGAGAATAGATTACAATATTTAGTTCCTAAACAGCAGACTTCAGTAACCAATTTAAAAATCTTAAAACATCTTAGCATCTCTCTGCAATTAGTTCCTATTACTATAAACGCCTTCCTTACCCCCTAAAAATTTTCCCCACCACGTACTTTGTATTGTTTTTCCACTTTTAGGGATTACTACTATTTTTTTAACGTTAGAAAACAACAATCTCTCTGTGTCCTCTTTTCATAAATACCATACATTTGTGAGGAGGTTGAAGTTAAGAGAGTGCTCTTTTGATAGGAAAGAGTGTTCTTCATTTGTCGTCTGTTCAGCTTAGAATTTTGGCTTAATTAATGTCCTCTAACTGAAATGTTGGGTCCAGGTTAAATACTGTTAAAATAGGCCAACATTGTGAACATGAGCATTCTATTTAGTAGTATTTTCCTTTCAAGTCTGCATTAGTAAATTCTCTACCTTCGCTACTTACTAGTTAAATATTTTTCATTGTGTCCCCGCTGCCAAAGTATAGAAAGCCCCACCAAAACAAGCAGAAAGACAACCTCCCTCCCCCTAAAAAGGGGAGAAACATCTACTCTGCCTCCTCACACACGCTTAAATCTGTACATAGACGATTAAGCCAGGTGTCATTGTATTGCCTCTCAGCTCCAAAACCATACTTCATTGCCTGCTGTGTGAAGATGAAGCTGGGCCCTTCAAGTACTCCTTTGTTGCAGCTGGGACAATGTTAAGCTTTGTGGGGAGAGGGCACTAGAGGAACACAGCAGGAGGAAGAGGCGTCTCTTCCTGGTTCGGGAGTTTTTCGTTTGCTTCTTCCTGCTCTTCCCATGGGATTGCTAGCAGCACATGTGGGAAGCATCCAGTGGTGCTTACCCGCTTTGAGTTAGAGTGGCACCCCAATGGACAGCTTCCCTTTGAGTTTCAGCGACACCCCTCCGCGTAGATTCTCAGTGAGCTTCTTGGGCACTCCAGAAGTCAGCTTCCTAGCCTGGGCCTCCAGGCACACCCTGGAGAAGAAACGTTTCCTACTTGATACCCTAGCCATGGTTTTCTGCCCACCTGCACCCTGGAGGGGTGTTTCCTGCTTGCCCAGTGACGGTGGGCAAGCTCTGGCCCAGGGAAACCCAGCCATCTAGTGGGTTGTAATCATGCCTTCTCCAACGAGCTCTGAATCCTAGTCTTGGGGACAGAGCCCCTCTTCCAGGCTTGTTTCCTTCTGGGTTCTCTCTTTCAGCCCTAGGTATCTTGAGATTTTTCTTTACCACTTTATAGATAATCTTGTAGTTAGTCGTTATTTATATTAAACTTTCCTTGTTCACATTACAGCGTAGCTCTCATCGCCAGATTGGACTATGACTGATACAAACATACAAAGCAGAAATTTGGGTTTTGTTACCACACAAAGGGCACGGTCTGCTCACTGCAAGACAAAAGCCAATTGTCAAGAGGCAAGATGGCGGCAGAGAAAGAGTATTTTATTAAGTGATAAGCTAGCACATCTGAAGGTGGGGGAACTAGTGTCCTAAAGAACCATCTTAGGTGGGGCACAGAATCTTTAAGAAGTTATATAAGCCAGTGGGTTATAGGGGAGGAGGTTAGGTATGTTGACCCTTTGGTATTACACACTGGGAGTGGCCACACCGGATAGACTCTCTGTCCAGGGGTCATCACATTCCTAAGGAACTCAAAAGAGTGAAGTTATCATCTTGTCGCAGCTGGGAGGTACATGCACAAGCAGGGGTCAAAAAACTACAGAGCAGTTAGACCTCCTGGAGGGTGCCTGTCCACCTGGGTTAGTCAGTCAGAGGTCATTCAGAGTTACAATATGGTTTCTTTTCTACATTATGGTTTCCCTTATGTCAGCCTTGTGTTGAGCTGGTATCCGTTTGAGTACTCACTAGTGTTTTCTTCAGTACTACAGAAGTTTAGTGCATTTAAAAAATCTGTAGATTTACATGATTATTGCTGACTTTTCACCTTGGGTGTTCTCTAACCTAGAATGGCCCCTTCCAGGCCCTATTTTCCTTCCTTTAGATCCTAGCTCATATCCTGCCAGCTCCACTGTAGCCTTCGCTGACCTTTGTTGATTGCTCTCTTCTTTAAATTACTGTAATTCTTGTTCATATTAATCAGGTGACCCTTGACATTTTAGTTTTGCTGTTTCTTTTCTCTCGGTATGTAAAATACACTAATTTAAAAATGTTGCTTTTTCTCCACTGGAACATATTTATGAAATAATTTTATTGAAACGCCTCACGTGTATCTTTCACAGTGTCTTGTATCATATGCACCCAAGTATAAGGTGAGGGGTTTTTTTCTACGTTAAAATGATCTCTAAGAGAAGAGAGGTATTCCTTATATTGAAGTCCTTACAAAATCTCTTATAGAGAACTTTCACAGTTATTCACTTATGCAAAAATGTATTGAATGGAGAAGCCATGTTAATTCTCATATAACCTGAATTCATATTTTTGGGGATTGTTGAGAGATCACTTGACCGAATTGTTTTTAAAAAGGGGGACAAGTTTAAACCAGATTTAGTTATCATTCCTTGGAGAGGGGTTAAAAATCTTACATTTGCAAATGTTAAGGAGACTTAAAGAGTAGGGAAGTGGTTTTGTTGTGGAGATTAAAAACGTCCTGTAAAACAAGTGAAAAGCCAGTCAGCCTTACTCAGATCCTCAGTGAGGGCATCTCCCACATATTCAGATAAGTGCTGTGTCTCAGATAACTTATGTAGAAGTGAAAATGACCTGTTCTATGTCTACAAGGGGCACTAGTGATGAGGAAGAATTTCATTGTGAAGAATTTGAATAAAATGGTTGCATGAAATGTGCAAGTGGGGCAAAAACCAAATATCTAAATTAATATCTTTTACTTAATAGGTAATTCAAAGTGTGTGTTCCTAACTAAATTATAACTTAAATATTATAAGCAGTCCATGAGCATCCTCTTAACATCCCTGAAAATTAATTAGATGTTTGAATAGTTCATCACCAGCCTAAACATTTATTTATTTCACTTGGAGGAATACGTGTTGGATCTTTACTTGGGCAAATAGGAGATCATTGTGTTATGTTTGGGCATATATGATGTGTGTTCTGTGTCATCTCAGATGTCAGATCTCTAAGAAAGAGGTAGTGGTACATTCTGTACTTAGTTGTATCCCAATGATTAACGTAGTGCTCTGAATAGAAGAACTCATAAATGTTGATTCTTAGGATGGTAGCCTTCAAAGACCTAACTCGGGTGGTATTCTTTGCTGATGGCTTTCCTGTCTTCTTCCTCCTTTGGAGGAATTGGCCACTTCCCTTGCTTTTGCGACAGCAACCTCACCCTGTCCTGCACTTACTCATGGACTTGTCTGTGCTTGTCCCCTACACTGTTAAACTCCTGAGGACGGGGATCATGTACGTTGTGTCTTAGACCTTTGGAGCCATGAATAGTGCTTGGCTCCCAGGTCCCATAAATGTTTGTTGGAATGAAGCATTCATGAGCTTGAATGACTGCAGAGGAGTACAGAGTAACTTTCCTCATCTCAGTTCTTGCGCAGGGACCAACTAGATTTAGGTAAAACTTTTTAAGGTATTCTTGCTATCTAAACTCTCATTCCATGCCTTCTGAATCTCAAGAACCAAAAACGCTGGGATTTCATAGTATTCTTCATTACTGGAACTTTAGGAATTGAATATAGCACTATTTTAAAGCACGTGTTAGAATACAGACCCAGTTTTAGGCATGGGCTGAGATGGTTTCTAAGGCCTATATGTAACTTATTTGAGTGGCGTGATTGTCTCTGTTGCCTGCATTGAGGCTACATACAACTCTGGCCTAGTAGCTCTTTTAACGATCTCTTTACTTCCTGATTGGCACTGTCCTGTCTCTTCTGGTTTAAGTCTTGCTTACCAGATGTGGGAGCTGAAGAGAAGTGCCTGCTGTTGTCACTAGAGTGCCAAACTAGGTGGCATGTAAATTAGGATTACATAAAGCTCGTGAAAAACAGAAAACTCAGGTTTATGAGCTTCAGCTAACAGAGAAATTATTATTGTTTTTAATTTAAACATAATACGGCTTATCCCCACAGAAAGTTAAGCAGTACTTGGGTAAAGTTAACACTTTCCATATGTAAAAGCCCAGGCTGGTTTTATTTCTGAGTGTGGTATTGTGTCCAGTTGGAATGTATAGCTCGCTGTTGTTTTGACTTTGAACCATTGCGTTGAAGTGGCATTTTCATTCTAGAGGAGACGTACTAAGGAAAGAAGAACATTGGTTTTTATCAAATGCCTACTCTGCCAGCCACAGGCTAAGTGCAACCGTATGCATTGTTCCACTGAATTCTTACAGCAACCATATTTACCACAATTTCTTCTTTTGTTTTAGCTTTATTTTGGGATAATTATAGATTCACGTGTTGTAAGAAATAATACAGAGAGATCCTGTGTAGCCTTCACGCAGTTTCCTCCCGTAGTAACTTCTTGCATGACTATAGTAGACTGTCACCACTGGGAATTGTCACTGATGCAATCTGTTGCTCTTTTCCAGATTTCACCAGTTTTACATGCCCTCGTTTGCTCATTTGTGTGTGGATATATGTTTGTATATTTAGTTCTGTACAATTTTCCACATGGCTAGGTTACTATATATCTTTTTCCACACAGTGAGGGAAACGAGGCTCAGGTAAATTATGTGAAATGCTTAAAGTATAGACCTGAGGTTTGACTCTAGGTTTGTTTGGTCCAAGCATTTGCTTTTTCAGTACTAATAGAGATGAGTAACAATAGTCATCGATAATACAATGGCCGAAACTCAGAGTTACGTATGAAACATACTGAGTACTTACCATGTGTCAGAACTGTTCTAGTGTATAAACTCATTTAATCTCCCAACAACTACGCCACGTAAATTACATCACTGTTGAATTAGTATCATTAAACAAACTCTAATTGTATTACCAAGGAATAGGTAATTATGTTTACTACTCCTGAAATCAATAATAAAATAATGAAAGTCTGCCTTCTTTTTATGTAATTTCATACTTTGAACCTTTGACCTTAACCACTGATCTTGGCAGTTGTGATTACTTTAAATATGTGTACATATATATTATATGTATATATGTATAATGTGAGACCTGTTTATTATACATTGAGTTAGGTTGATCCCTTAAAAATACTTTTACTAAATTGTAAATAAGCGCTAGTTTAGGCAGGATGCCAGGCTTTTAAGGGAATAAATATAAACCACCAAGGATACTTAAGAACGTAATTGGGAGAAGTCATTTTTTTTCTAGAGTATTTTAGATCTTTTTGGCCAAATACAGCCCCAGGAATGTTTGAATTGAACCGAATCTCTCAAGTTACATATCTAACTTTCAAAATGGAACCTAATACATTTGGTTGTAAATTATCCCTGATTATCAGAATATTATAGTGCTTTAGAAAGATAATAGATATACTAATCAGCAGCTCATAATTTACTCTATGATTCTTTGCTAGTTAAATATCTTGTAAAGCTGTCCCTATGATGAACAGCAGCACTTATTCAGAGCAGAAGTAACAACAGTCCCGTGTGTTGTGGATCCCAGGAGGTCTTGGTGTTTTTGTAGACAGCAGACAGAAATAAAAGGAATTTTGTCCTTTTTACCTCATGTAATCCCACTGGAAAATGAAACATGTGCTATGAGTTGATATTGACTCCTGCCAGGTCACCTCCCTGAAGAGTCTCGGGCAAGCACTGTTGCAACATTTCTTGGACAGGAGTCTGACGGCCCCTGAACGAGATGGATGGTGTATGTGGTAGCTACTGTGGAACACTGCGCTACTGTCTGCCCCTCGGAAGCTTCTGGGGAGGAGAAGCACGAGTCACCTGCATCTGCTGCCTTAACTCTTTCCCAGGGCGTCACTTACCCCCCATTAGAGTCCAAGTTAAATTAAGTTTCTATGTAGTTTATTGTTGTCATCGTTTTCAAAATGAGTGACTGCGATAATGCAGTGCCACGTACGCTTTATTCTGTCTTACTTTTTAGAAGTTGATTTTGGACGTTAGATAATGCAAATGTTTTTGAAGCTATATATTATTAGTAACTATTTGGAAACCACGAAACTTTTTTAATGGACCACTCTATCAATTTTCTGCTCTTCTAAGGAAGTTTTTCCTATTCATGACTCATTTCACTCTGGCTAACTTTGAGGGAAATGTAATAACGATTAAGGAAAGGAATGTATGCGTTTTCTTCTTTTTTTGAAAGCTCGTACACATCTTCTCTCGGGTTATGTAACCTTGGATGACTGTAGAATGTTGACAACAGTGAACGGTAATAACTAGCCTGTTAATACGTACTTCTTTGGAATTTAAAAATCTAAAAGCTTCCTTTGCTTCTCTGGAGAAGTGTTGAGCTTGATGGACCAGAATACAAATCCAGTAAAAACGACGTGTTCCAGCTGTCATTTATACACACCTTAAGCGAAATTAATGAGATCACTCTAAGATTACGCTTTGTGTTTTATTTTCATTTTATAGGTCTGTATGAGCTGTTGGCTGCTCTGCCAGCCCAGCTGCAGCCACATGTGGATAGCCAGGAAGACCTGACCTTCCTCTGGGATATGTTTGGTGAAAAAAGCCTGCATTCACTGGTAAAGGTAAACCATGCTGATGTCAGATTCTCTTTGTGGAAAAACATATGGAAAAATATTTCGAGTGCCATCTAGTAAACCAGAGATCAAATTGTTGCCCTCTGAAAACAAAACAGCCTTGTTCCATTTCACTGACGGGCGTGGAAGTTAAGGATTCTACCAAAAATACATAGATGATTTCACTTGATGGAGGTGATCTGGCTCTGCATACTAATGCGGCAAACCTGTGCTTGCCCTTGTTTAGAAAAAGAATATGAAGTAGGAGCAGGGAGGTTTGGACTCCTTGTGGTCAACATTCATGAGCCGGAATTTAACCTAAATAAATAAATGTTCACAGCAAAAATTAGAAGGAATGTATTTTCTGAGGGTAAGGATGGCAGCAGTTCAGTAGCCACATTAATTTAAAATAATTTCCTTTAACAAAGTCAACTGAAATTCTAGCAAGCTACTTCTTTTCTTGGCACAACGCCATTGACATGGTATTTTGTGTATAAATACGCTGAAGCTAAATATGAATAGAAACAGCTTTTGGAGACCGTTTTAGTAAAGGATCATGCCACGAAAATGATCAGCCACCAGAAATCAGATCTTGCCACACGGCAACACTGAGAATGATCAGAACTCTTAAAATAGTAGAATGAGAACAAGAAACTTACTGGAAAATACACCACTCTTGCTTCTGGAAATATGAATTGCATTTTCACTCATTTAACTCGAGCTGAAAGAAATTCAGTCTTTCTTGCGTCCTTAGGAGATAGAAACCTGTGATGCTGCAGCAATGCCTGGACCGACACTCAATTCAGCTGAATTTGTTACGGTTGTCTGTCGTGATAAGAGGCTTTGAATCGATGTGTAGTGTTTGAAAATGAGCAACTTCTGAGGCGCACTTGCTTCACAGGACAGGAAAATTCTTACGACACATTTTTTTCTTGTCAAATTTGCGTGCCTCAAGCAGTGACAGTTCTCAAGAAGGACAAGTGTTGATATGTGGCATTTTCCTAGCAGTACATTTAAAGACTAGAGTGCTTTGTTTATGTATTTATTTGGTTTTCATATAATTGCCAAGGTGTGTTTGTGTTCTGAACAATTTTAGGTAGTTTAGTTACTCTCTCAGGATGTGTTAGCAATGGTCTTGGGATTATACTTGATGAAGTTTATGATGTAATGAGGCAACCGTGACAATATTCCTGTGTTAAATGTGTGGAACTTGAATAGCTAGGGGTTTGTTTAGGTTGATTTGATCTTTTGGTAGAAAGAATAAAATGTATTTAAAATGGCCTTATCACCCCTTAATCATTAAACAAACCTGTCACAAAACAATGGGTGCATCTGTGTTTCTATTTATTGATAATGTGGCTGCTATCTCAGTTTCCTTATCTATAAAATGGAAATTATAATATCTATTGACAAGATTGTGAGTTTCGAATAAAATAATGGGAAATCTTAGTTCTTTGATACTTACATTGGTTAGGGAAATATAAGTAGGCATTATTAGGTATTAAGAAAAAATGTGATTATCATAGCATGTGAAGGACCAAAAGCTAATGACAGAGCTGGTTATTATTTCTATTAAAAGAATAAAACTAAGGGCCAACCCCGTGACCGAGTGGTTGGGTTCTTGCACTCCGCTGCAGCGGCCCAGGGTTTCGCTGGTTCAAATCCTGGGCGCGGACATGGCACCACTTGTCAGGCCATGTTGGGGCAGCGTCCCACATGGCACAACTAGAGGCACCCACAACTAGAATATACAACTATGTACTGGGGGGGTTTGGGGAGAAAAAGCAATAAAAAAAAATTGGCAATAGTTGTTAGCTCAGGTGCCAATCTTAAAAAAAAAAAAAAGAAAACTAATATGTAAAAAATTTCTCAGTTACACTAGCTGTTGAGTTTTAAGCATAGGTTGTTTTTTAAAGTCTATGTCAATAAGAAGCGGTTAGAAAGTATACTGGAGGGTTTGATATCTGGTTTTATAAAAATAGTGAAGCAAATAAATTGATGTTGCCAGTCTTTAAATAGCACAATAATGTTTATTCCAAATGTTTTTCAGTAGCTCCTATAAAATCTATTTTTAAAATTAGTTTTGGGGGCCAACGTGGTGGCGTAGTGGTTAAGTTTGTGTGCTTCGCTTCAGCGGCCCGGGGTTCGCGGGTTCAGATCTCAGGCATGAGATCATGACCGCTCAACAAGCCATGCTGTGGCAGCATCCCACATACAAAATAGAGGAAGATTGGCTTGGATGTTAGCTCAAGGACAGTCTTCTTCAAGCAAGAAGAGGAAGATTGGCAACAGATGTTAGCTCAGGGCCAATCTTCCTCACCAAAAAGAAAAAAAATTGTTTTATTATGTACCTCTAGTACATTCTTGGTTTCTTAATAGTTTCTCCACTCCCAGCTTTTATCACATGCAGACCTCAAGTGTGTCCTTTGACTGACCCATTCTATTAGTTTTCAACTGCGTAAAGCCTAAAATGCCTCCAGAAGGCATGCTCATGGGATTGTAGTTTAAACAGCTGGAACAATCCACTTAACTGTATTCCAAGGGCCTCTATTGAAGGGTGGAGGATAGAAGCATTCAGCTTTTGTACATAAATTGTGGTAAAGCAAAAGAAACTTGTTTGAGAAGTTTTGTTTCAGAGTAAATCAAAATGTGTTTTGATGTTATACTCTTTTGCCTGCAGTTGAAGCTGTTGGTCTGTGAGTTAGAACTGGGCGAAGGCAAAACTTGATTTTATTCTAGCACAAAATTTTCATTTTATTTTATGTAAAAGAGAAGGTGGTTGTTAAATCACCACACCGTTTAAATATATGTAACTGTCTGGTCTAATGTAAAATATACGTAAGAAGAGGCAGTTTTGGCATTACAGGAATAGGTACGGCCTGCCACCTTAGGATCCGGAGCTATTCTCTGGCAGGAATCCTGTAGGTTATGAGCTTATCATTGCAAAGAAAATATGGTGATCCTACAGGGTGTTAGCTGCGGATATTTTTTAAGAGAAAATTTTCTAGACAGAGAAGTTGAACAATAAAAAGCGAGCGTGAGATTTTAGAAGTATTAGAAGAAAGATGATGCTGATAGCAGACCTGGGAAATATCGTAGACAAGGTGTGGTGAGATGAGGCTGTCAGCATTCACACTCTCCACCAGTCAGCACAGAGCCACACTTTTGACCCATCTTTTGCAAATATGCAGAACCATGAAGCGTATAGTTGTGTCCTATCCTCATTTCTGAATTTCTTCTACCCTTGTGTTTTTTCTATTGAGATTTCTTTACTTTCTTTAAATTTTATTTAGTTGTGTTGTATTTTTGTAATCAGATGTGAATTCGTTCTAGAACAAGATATGGCATAATGACTTGCTTAAATAGTATATTTATTTTCAGTGAGGTTGGTAGTTCTGTTTCCTCAAGAAATTTTTGTTTCTTTTTCACAATTGTGTTGGATTTCCAGGATAAGAATATCAGATTTTTAGTGCCTTTTAAAGAGTTGCATATGTTTTCTCTACCTTTTTTTTTTTTTTTTAAAGATTGGCACCTGAGCTAACAACTGTTGCCAATATTTGTGGTGTTTTTTTTTTCCTGCTTTATTCTCCCCTCCCCCCCAACTCAACCATGGGGCCGGCCCCTCTACCTTTTTAAATAATTGCATATATGTATGGGGACAGGAGGAAAAAAGGTAGTAATCTAAATTTTATGTTTCTTGGAATTCTGAAGTATTTCAACAAAACATAGGGTGATTGTTTTTGAGACAATTTTCCTGATATGGTTGAATTATTGTGTGCATTTCTGAGATTTTAGTCTTAAAGGAACAATGATAATGCTCAACTAGACTCTTACAACATTTAGTTACATAGTTTTAACTGTTGATAATTGACTGCTTGATTCCTAGTGTCCTTGTGGAGTTCTTACTGTGTGCCAGATGCTGTGTAGGCCACTAGGGCTAAAATTCCCAAGGGAGCAGGCGCAGTCTCTTGCTTTGCAGAATCTCCAGTCTCTCAGAGGGGTCATAGAGGAGGGGATGGGCAGTTACAATTTTCTATGATAGGTCGTGTGTAGAGCTTTCGATGCGAGGCACTAGGTGCCTAACTCAGTGCTGGCCTCAGAGAGGGGCTCGTGGAGGATTTGGTATTTTAAGCTAAAACCTATGTGTTGAATAGGAGTTGCCTAGGTAAGCATGTATAGGGGGGTGGATGGGACACCTGGAGGCATGAATGAGCATTGTGTCTTTAGGATGGAGGCTGACAGATTGTCTTGGCTGGTACTTAAAAGTAAAGAAGGGTGTGGGGAGCAGAGACCTGTTCCTGAATGGCTTTGACTTTATTCATTGCATTGAGAAGTTTAAAGCAGGGGAATGAAGGCATGAGATTTTTCTTGTAGAAGGAAATTAGCGTGCTGTGTAGTTGGCATAGGGCGTGAAGTGTCCTGGTCAGAGATGCTGGTGGCAGAGTATTGGGAGAGGGAAGCTGGTTTTGTCGTGAGAAAGGGAGGCCGATATTGACCCTGTCCTCGCCAGCCTGTGTCCTGTTGGTTAACATATTGGAACTCCTTCCCATTGTTTGTTAAGTAATTGCTGGCCCCAGCTTCTAGACACCATCCCCCGCTGACCCCCTCATCCGACCACTCAATTGTTTATGCCAGGCCGTTAGGGGTTGTGGGGGGAGCTCCAGGAGACCTGAAAAGCCCTAAGGTTTACACATTTTGAATATCTCCTCAGAAGAAAGGTGTTTATGTTGGTTTGACATTTGGAGGGTAACCAAATAGAGCCGCCTGTTACATAGCTGGACACGTGGGTTTTGAGCTGAGGATAATCTGTTCTAGGTTGTAGACATTAGATTTGGGAGTAGGCTTACCAGACAAAATACAGGACATCCAGTTTAATTTGAACTTAAGATAAACATTGAATGACTTTTCATATAAGTATTAACCATGCAATATTTGTATTTTTACTTGTGAAATCTAGGAACTCTGATAGTGATTAATATTTAGATGGTAACACTTATTTGGTAACAGCTTTCTTGAAATATAATTCACATACCATGCAATTTACCCATTTGAAGTATACAGGCAGTAGTGTTTAATATAGTCACAGAGTTGTGCAACCACCACTGCAATCAATTTGATAGTTTTCATCACCTCACAAAGAAACCTGATACCACGTAGCTGTCATTCCCCAATCTCTGCATGCTCACACCCCTCCTGACCCCTCCCCACCCCAGCCCTAAGCAACCGCTAGTCTACTTTCTGTCTCTATATATTTGTCCTTTCCAGCCATTTTGTATAAAGTGAATCATGTAATATGTGGGGTGTTTTTGTGACTGGCTTCTGTCACTTAGCTTACTGTTTTCAAGGTTCATCCATGTCATAACGTGCATCAGTACTTCATTCCTTTTTATGGCTGTATAGTATTCCATCATATGGATAGGCCACGTTTCGTTTATCCTGTCATCTGCTGATGGACATGTGGGTTGTTGCCACCTATTAGCTATTATGAATAATGCTGCTAAGAACATTTGTATACACGTTTTTGTGTGGACATGTTTTCAGATCTAAGAGTGGAATTACTGGGTCAAATGGTAACTCTATGTTTAACATTTTGAAGAACTGCTAGACTGTTTTCTGAAGTGGCTATACCATTTTATATTCCTACCAGTGGTTTATGAAGGTGCTGATTTCTGTACATCCTCACCAATGCTTTTGTCTTTTGGGGGTTTTTGGCTTTTTGGTGAGGAAGATTGGCCCTGAACCAACATCTGTTGCCAATCTTCCTCTTTTTTTTTTTTTCCTTCCCATAGCCCCAGTACATAGTTGTAGGTCATTCTAGTTCTTCTATGTGGGATGCCACCACAGCATGGCCTGATGAGTGGTGCATAAGTCCATGCCCAGGATCCGAACTGGTGAACCCTGGGCTGCTGAAGCGGAGTGCGCTAACTTAACCCGTTGGCCATGGGGCCAACCCCAACACTTGTTTTTATTTGACTTTGATTCTGACCTTCCTAGTGGATTTAATGTGATACCTCATTGTGGTTGTGATTTGCATTTCCCTAATGGTTAATGACGTTAAGCATCTTTTCATGTGCTTATGGGCCAACTGTGTATCTCCTTTGGAGAAGTGTCTCTCTGGATTCTTTGCCCATTTTTTTCCCCCATTTACTTCTTTTTAATGAATAGGCTATTTTTTAGAACAGTTTTACATTGACAGAAGAATTGAGCAGATGGTACAGATGGCTGCTGAATACCCACCTCCCCCCAAAGTTTCCCTTACTTTTAACTTCTTGCATTAGTATGATACATTTATTCCAATTAATGAACCAGTATTGATACAGAATAACCAAAGGCTGCAGTTTACCTTAGGGTTCATCCTTTGTGTTGTGTAATTCTGTGGGTTTGGACAAATGCATAGTGTCATGTATCCAGCATTACAGTGTCATAAAGATTAGTTTTACCACCCTGCAGGTCCCCTGTGCTTCACCTCTCCCCTGACTTTGGCAGCTACTGATCTTTTACTGTCTCTATACTTCTGCCTTTTCCAGAATGTCATATAATTGGAGTAGTACATAGTATGTAACCTTTTCACACTGGCTTCCTTCACTTATTAATATGCATTTAAGGTTCCATCCAGTCTTCTTATGGCTCAATATCTCATTTCTTTATATCATTGCATAGTGTTCCATTGTGTGTATGTACCACAGTTTGTTTCTCCATTCACCCATTGAAGGAAATCCTGGTTGCTTCTAGTCTTGGGCAGTTACAAATAAAGCTTCTGTAAACATCGGTGTGCAGGTTTTTGTCTGGACATAAGTTTTCAACTCCTTTGGGTAAATACCCTGCAGCACGATTCCTGGGTCATATGGTAAAAGTACGTTTTGCTTTCTAAGAAACTGCCAAACTGTCTTTCAAAGTGGCCGTATCATTTTGCGTTCCCACCCACAATGAATGAGAGCTCCTGTTGCCCTGCATCCTTGTCTGCAGTTAGTATGGTCAGTGTTTTGGGTTTTAGCCATCCTAGTAGGTGTATAATGGTATCTCATTACTGTTCTGATTTGCAGTTCTCTTATGACTTGTGATGTTAAGCATCTTTTCATATGCTTATTTGTCATCAGTATATCTTTTTTTGTTGAAGTGTCTATTGAGATCTTTTGTTCAGTTTTTTAATCGAGTTGTTTTTCCCCTTATTTTTGAGTTTTAACTGTTGTCTTTTTGGATAGAAGTCTTTTACCAGATGTGTGTTTTGCAAATATTTTCTTCCAGTCTGTGGCTTGTCTTTTCATTCTCTTAATGGTGTCTTTCACAGAGCAGAAGTTTTTAATTTTAAGTCCAATTTACCAATTTTTCTTCATAGAATGTGCTTTTGGAGTTATATCTAAAAACTCATTGCCATACTCAAGGTTACCTAGATTTTCTCCTCTGTTATCTTCTAGAAGTTTTTTAGTTTTGTATTTACGTTAGTTCTATGATCCACTTTGAGTTAATTTTGTGAAAGGTGTAGTTTTGTGTCTGGATTCAAATTTTTACGTATGAATATCCACTTGTTGCAGCATCAGTTGTTGAAAAGAGTATCCTTTCTCCATTTAGTTGACTTTGCTCCCGTGTTGAAGATCGGTTGATTTTAATTGTGTGGGTCTATTTCTGGGGTCTCTGTTAGGTTCCATTGACCTATTTATCTATTCTTTCACCAATACTACTGTCTTTTTTTTTTTTTTTTTGAGGAAGATCAGTCCTGAGCTAACATCTGCTGCCAGTCCTCCTCTTTTTGCTGAGGAAGACTGGCTCTGAGCTAGCATCTCTGCCCATCTTCCTCTACTTTATATGTGGGACACGTGCCATAGCATGGCTTGATGAGCAGTGCCATGTCCGCACCTGGGATCCAAACTGGTGGACCCTGGGCCACCAAAGCCGAATGTGCAAACTTAACTGCTGCACCACCGGGCTGGCTCCTACTCTGTCTTGATTACTGTGGCTTTATAGTAAGTCTTGGAGTTGCATAGTGTCAGTCCTTTGACTTTGTTCTCAGTATTGTATCTGCTATTCTGGGTCTTTTGCCTATTCCTGTAAACTTTAGAATCAGTTTGTCATGTCCACAAAATAGCTTGCAAGGATTTTGATTGGGATTATGTTGAATACGTAGATTAAGTTGGGAAGAATTGACATCTTAACAATATTATGTATTTTTGTCCATGAACATGAATATCTCTGTATTTGTCATCATCTTTGATTGCTTTTGTCAGAGTTTTGTACTTATTTAGGTTCTGTACATATTTTGTTAGATTTATACCTAATTTTTTGTGTGTGGTGCTAATGTAAATAGTTTTTTCTTTTTCTTTTTTTTTGTGAGGAAGATTGTCACTGAGGTAACATCTGTGCCAGTCTTCTTCTATTTTATGTGGGATGCTGCCACAGCATGGCTTGAGAAGCAGTGCTAGGTTGGTGCCTGGGATCCGAACCTGCAAAGCCCAGGCTGCCAAAGTGGAGTGCATGAACTTAACCAGTATACCACTGGGCCGGCCCTGGCATTTTGTTTTTAATTTCAAATTCCAGCTGTTCATTGCTGGTATATAGGAAAGTAATTGCGTTTTGTATATTAAATTTGTATCCTGCATCCTTGCTATAATCACTTATTTGTTCCCAGAGTTTTTTGTTGATTCTTTGGGACTTTCTGCATAGATAATCATGTCATCTGTGAACAAAGGCAGTTTTATTTCTTTCTTCCCAACCTGTATACTTTTTATTTCTTTTTTCTTTTTTTTTTATTTTTTTTATTTTTTTTATTTTTTTATTTTTTCCTTTTTCTTCCCAAAGCCCCCCGGTACATAGTTGTATATTCTTTGTTGTGGGTCCTGCTAGTTGTGGCATGTGGGACGCTGCCTCAGCGTGGTTTGATGAGCAGTGTCATGTCCGCGCCCAGGATTCGAACCAACGAAACACTGGGCCGCCTGCAGCGGAGCGCGCGAACTTAACCGCTCGGCCACGGGGCCAGCCCCTTATTTCTTTTTTCTTAGCCTTAGCTGGGAATTCTAGTAAAGTACTGAATATGAGTGGTGAGAGGGGTCTCCTTGCATTGTTACTGATCTTAGAGGGAAAGAATGTAGTTTTTCACCGTTAAGTATGATGTTACCTGTAAGTATTTTATATATGTTTTTTATCAAGTTGAGACAGTCCCCTCTATTCCTAGTTTGCTGGGAGTTTTTATCATGAATGCGTGTTGGATTTTTTTGCATCATTGATCATATGATTTTTCTTCTTCATCCTGTTGGTGTGGTGGAGTTAATACTTCTGAATATTGAACTGGCCTTTACATTCCTGGAAAAAAATCTCACTTGATTTTGGCATATAATTCGTGTTATACATTATTCGATTTGATTTGCTAATGTTTTGTTGAGGATTTTTGCATCGCTAGTCATAAGAGATACTAGTCTGTAGTTTTCCTGTCTTGTAATGTTCTTGTCTGGTTTGGGTAGTAGGGTAATGTTGGCCTCATAGAATGAGTTAGGAGGTGCGCCCTCTGCTTTCATTTTTTTCTGAAACAGTTTGTAGAGAATTCATATAATGTTTTCCTTAAATTCACCAGTGAAACGATCTGGGCCAAGTGCTTGTTTTGGAAGGTTATTAATTGTTGATTCAATTTCTTTAATAGACATAGGCCTAGTTAGATCACCTGTTTCTCCTTATGTAAGAGTTTTTGTCACGGGTGCCTTTCAAGGAATTGGTTCCCATCATGTAAGTTACCAAATTTGAGGTCATAGAATTATTCATAATCTTTTTAATGTTTATGGGATCAGTACTCATGACTCCTCTTTCATTTCTGATATCAGTAATTTATGTCTTCTCTCATATTTTCTTGGTTAGCCTGGCTATAAGTTTATCAATTTTATTAATCTTTTCAAAGAACTAGCTTTTGGTTTTCTTGATTTTCTCTGTTGTTTTCCTGTTTCAGTTCCATTGACTTCTGCTCATATTTTATTCTTTCTTTTCTTCTTGCTCTTCTTTCTCTAGTTTTCTAAGGTAGAAGCTTTTATTATTGATTTTAGTTCTTTATCTTTTTCTTATGTGCCGTCAATGCTGTAATTTCCTTCTATCCACTACTTTTGCAGCATCCCACAAATTTGGATAAGTTGTATTTTCATTTATTTCAAAATATTTAAAAAATTTCTCTTGAAACTTCTTCTTTGACCCATGTGTTATTTAGAATTGTTGTTTAATTTCCAAATATATGGAGTTTTTTTGCTGTCTTTCTGTTAATGATTTCTAGTTTAACTCCATGTGGTCTGAGAATATTTGCTCTATAATTTCTGTTCTTTTAGATTATTTGAGGTGTATTTTGTGGCCCAGAATGTGGTCTGTCTTGTTCTGCATGAGCTTGAGAAGAATGTGTATACTGCCGTTGTCAGATCAGGTGTTAGATCAGTTGGTTGATGGTTTTGTTTGATTCAGCTGCATCCTCACTGATTTTCTGTCTGCTGGATCTGTTAATTACTGAAGGAGTGTTGAAGTTTCCAAGTATAATAGTGGATCTGTCTGTTTCTTCTTGCAATTTTATTAGTTTGCCTCATGTATTTTGATGCTGTCTTGTTAGGCACATACACATTAAGGATTGTTATGTCTTCTCGGAGAGTTGAGTCCTTTTTCATTATGTAATAATGCCCTCCTTTATCCCTGATAATTTCTCTTGTTCTTTCCCACCTTTGCCTTAAATTGATAGAGGAACTCCATCTTCCTTTTGGTTAGTGTTAGCATGCTTTATCTTTTTCTACTCCTTTACTTTTAATCTATCTGTATCTTTATATTTAAAGTGGGTTTCCTGTAGGCAGCATATAGTTGGGTCTTCCTTTTTATCTACTCTAAAGTCCCTGCCTTTTAATTGGTGTACTTAGACCATCCACATTTAAAGTGATTGTTGATATAGTTGGTTAATATTTACCATGTTTGCAACTGATTTCTATTCATTGCACTTGTTCTCTTTATATTTTTATCACCCTCTCTTTCTCTTCCTTCTCTGCTTTTAGTTGAACATTTTAAATGATTCCATTTATTCTTTCTTGGCATATCAATTATACTTTTAGAACTAAGAGTTTTTTTAGTGCTTGTCCTAGAGTTTGCTACATACATAAACAACTAATCTAGGTCCACTTTCAAATAACACTAGACCATTTCACAGGTAGTGCAGGTACCTTGTAACAGAATATTCTCAACTCCTTTTTTCCCATCCCTTATAACATTGCTGTCATTTATTTCACTTTCCATATACTATAATCACCCAACACATTGCTGCTGTTATTACTTTTAACAAACAGTTATCAGATCAATTAAGATCAATAAGATATTTTGTTTTACCTTTATTTATTCCTTCTTTGACACTCTTCTTTTCTTTATATATTTCTAAGTACCTGACCTATATCATTTTCCTTCTTTCTGAAGAACTTCTTTTAACACTTGTTGCAAAGCAGGTCTAGTGGCAGCAAATTCCTTGAATTTATGTTTGTTTGAGTGTTTATTTTGTTTTTATTTCTCCTTCACTTTTGAAGCACAATTTCACTGGATATAGAATTCCTAGGGTGGTGGTTTTTTCTTTCAACACTTTAAATGTTTCACTCCATGCTCTTCTTGCTTGCGTTGTTTCTGATGAGGTGTCTGATATAATTCACATCCTTGTCCTCTATAGGTAAGGTGTTTTTTTCCCCTCAGGCTTCTTTCGAGGTTTTCTCTTCATTTTTGGTTTTTGCGGTTTGAATGTGATATACCAAGGAGTAGATTTTGGGGATTTATTCTGTTTAGTATTCTGTGAGCTTCCTGGATCTGTGGTTTGGTGTTTTCTCATTAATTTTTAAGAATTATCAGCCAGTATTACTTCTAATATTTCTTCTACTTTCTTTGTTCTCCTTCTGGTGTGTCCATTATGTGTATGTTACGCCTTTTGTAATTGTCCCCAGTTCTTGGATATTTTGTTCCTTTTTTTATTTCATTCTTTTTTTTCTTTGCATTTCAGTTTGGGAAATTTCCTTAACATATTTTCAATCATACTGATTCTTTCCTTGGCCATATCCATTCTACTAATGAGCACATCAGAGTTATTCTTTGTTTCTCTTATAGTGTTCTTGACTTCTAGCATTTCACTTTGATTCTCTCAGAGATTCCATCTCTCTTGCATTACTGTTCTTGGCATGTTGTCCACTTTTTCCATTATAACCATCAGCATATTAATCATACTTATTTTAAATTCCCTGTTTCATACTTCCAAATCTGTGTCCTCTCTGAGTCTGGTTCTGATGTCTGCTTTATCTTTTCAGACTGTGTTTTCTTGCCTTTTATCATGCCTTGTAATTTTTTGTTGAAAGCTGGGTGTGATGTATTGGGTGTTAGGAATGGAGGTAATGAGGCTTTTGGTGTGAGTTTTTATATTAATCTGGCTAGCAGCTGAGCTGTCTAACGTTTGCTGTAGCTGTCAGTGCCAGAGGCTTCCGTTTCCTTAATGTTTCTCCCTTCCCCTGCCCCCTTTGTCTTTGGGTTTCCTTAAGAACTCTTTCAGAGTCTGTGTCTTGCAGCTCTCTAAGTTATAAGCCACTGTTATTTTACTGGAGTCCTGTTGGTGGTGGTGAGTTGCTGGGGAGAGGAAGTGTTCTATAATTTTATGATTAAATGTAAGTTATTTAGTGAACCCGAGTCCCTGGGCTTTGATGATCTTCAGAAGCATTTTTTAGCCTCTTTTCTCTTTTTTTCTTTTTCCCCTTAGTTGATACAGGAAGGCTAGAGGGGGCTGGAGTTATCTCGTCACCCTTTCCTCAGGTCACTTTGGGCTCTGGTACAGCAGCCTTCCTCAGAGAGCAGGGCTTTTTTATGGAGAAAGCTCTGGGGCTGAGTATTTCAAAATGGTTGTTTTTATCCTTCCCCTGCTTGAAGCACTGGTGGATTTTTCTCTTCCTTTCACCATAAGAACGCAGTAGGGCTGCTGGAGGGAAGTACAGGGGCCTCCTCTAGCACTGGGTCCCCAGGGGTTTTAACTCTCAGACTAGTCTACATTTGGCCACCATCAATTCGTCAAAATTACCATGTAAGTGTTCCTACCAGTTTCTGGCTCCAGCAGCTCCTGCTTCTGCTAAGCTGATCTTGGCTGTGATTCTCGGTATTTCCCTGTCTCCTTATTTCAGGGTGGCACTTCGCCCTGTGACTTCCATTCTCTTTACACGTCTGAGCTGAAACCGGAAGTCTCCCTTTGCCTACTTTTCAATTTGCTTGTCATTTTATTACTGGTTTGTAAGAGTTCTTTATGTGTTTTCCATACCAGCTCCTTACCAAATTATATTTATAATTGGAAATACTCAGTTTCTCTTCTTAAAGATGTCCTGAAATTTTGTTTCTAGTGAAACCCATCAAGTTGTGGGCTTATTAGTTGACTAGTGGAAGCAAGTTCTGAGGGATAACTTAGGGGGAGTTTATTTTAAATTTCCATGTTAATATAAATTTGTGAAGTTTTTAATGCTGGCAAATTTAGGTAGGATTTTAAAAGTGAAAATCTTTGTAGTCTTGAGTCTAAAAAATAAGTCTTGAGCAGATGTTTGAAAAGTGACCTGTGAACAAGAATATGCTTCAAAACTTTTATATCTCCAACTTGGAAACTTCAGAAAATGAAAAACCAGTTTGCAGGTAATGCTTGATCTTAATCTTTCAGTAATTCCAGTTTTCTCAATAATTAGCACCATGAGATTTGCTTGGAAAGTAGTTATGTCCAGGATAATTGATACAGTCAAGCTATAAAAAAGAGGGAGATAATTTTATTGAGCGGTGGTTTTATAAACTTATTTTCTGCACAGGCACTTTAGTTTCCTCTCTTCTTTTAATCTAGGAGCAATGAAAGCATCATCATGGGGGAGAAAGGTGATATTTATATAGTAGTAAATCAGATTCAAGGCTGAAAGACTATTTTATAAGATACTTGCTGGTACAGGGCTCTTTAGAAACAAATTGTGCTGCTTTGGGAGGGGAGGGAGGGTGTTAGGTTCAGAGAATAAACCCGTTGGGGAGGTCATGTTACTTGCCTCTGCAGTACCATTTGCCTTGGGTGGGAGGAAAAGGAAAAGACAGCCAGACATTGTGAATGATCCATGGCCACCTGGTCTGACAGTGGAGCGTTCGGTATCAGCAGCTGGTAACGCTCCTTGGCCAATCAAAGGTAATTGTTCAGCCAGCTCTGTTGGAGGAGCCAGACAAAGTATTTCTTACGTTATAGTTTACATTTTTTCAGGCCCAGAAACATGTAAAGTCTGCAGAAGATATAAATTCCTGAGACCCTGAGTAAATTGTTGCCTTTGTAATTCATACTCTCAAAACAGAGGCCATATGTAGCCCTTTTTAGAGATTTGCCTGGGCCTGGGGATGAGCGAATAGGAACCAGGTTTGTGAATACTTTGGTGGGGCTGTGTCCTACCACCATAGTCTGTTTAATATAACGTGACAGTGACTTTGGAAAGTTATTGTGAGATTTAGATGGTTATTCAAATGTGCTTAGCTTCAAAACAATCATCTGAAATTTGTATTTATTCATAATTTAATAACAGGGAGTCTGTCTACAAAAGGGAATGTGAGGAATTTCCTACCTGGAAACACCTGACTTAAATTGTTAAACTGTTCCTTCACTGGGATGGGTGGAGCCAGGAAGTCGGTAACCCTCTCACTGCCCTTGTCAACGTGATTCCTGTTACTCTCCAATCCCAGAGAATGGGAATTCCAGTAAAGAAATATCCAGCTTCCCTAGATAGTATACCTGACAGTGGGGTGGCCGGGCCACACAGATGGGGTCTCCCACTTTATTACGTTTCACCAAATTGTTTTGCAGTTCACTGTACCTATCCAGCGAGGGGGTAACTGGCTTAGTGAATTGTGTATTTGCAATTCTAGTACCTGGATCATCTCCCTTTATCACCCCACTATCTGGACTGGGCAGCTTTTGGAGCCCTCACTTTTAATACCAGCGGAGGCATTTGGTTCATGTCCTGTTGCCGGGAAGGTGTTGGGCCACAAGCGTGGACCTGACAGTCTGAATTGGTTCTCAGAGGACATTTACCACAGATGATTGTGGACCCGGATAGAAAAAGGGAGTGGCCTGCTCCTCAGGGACATGATGCAGTATGATGTGGCAGGACCAGGTAGAGGCCAGGTCCACGCTGCTCTGGGTTGTATACCAAGGTGCACAGGAACACATGTTCTGTTTAAAGAAGACTCAGGGTTCAGGTGGAATCTCACATAATAGATTTACACATGCTTTTGTGGGCTGGCTTGGAGACCTAGCCACCATTTTAAACAGTATTTCTAGAGTATGTGTCCCAAAATCTAAAAAAAATTAGAATTGCAAGTAAACTTTTGGTGTAAACTCCTTTTGATTTGGGAGGAGGGACTGGATAATATTCTGTGAAGTTTAGTTTGGTGCTTTAGGCACTGGGTGAATAATCGTGAAGTGAAAGAGTGAGTCCAATATGTGGTGGAAGGAGAGAAAGGTAATTTCTAGAGGGAGGAATCCTGTCATCTCTGGGACAACTTTCATTCTTTATTCAGATCAAATTGGGACTTTTGCTGCCTCTTTTCTTTTTTCTCTCTTTTCCTTTTTCTCTCACTTCTGTCGTCATTTCATTCTCATTGTGCTTGTCTAGTCACCTCTCTTGTACTGCCTTAGTTATGGATAGCTGGGTGTATTGAGGAGCATCTGTGTCCAGATGCCCATGCGCTGCCTTCCTGTGAACACACGTCTGTAGTAGTAGTTCAGAGCTGAGGCTGTGCAGGCACATTGCTTGGACTCAGATTCTGGCTGTGCCAAGAATATTGTGCCAACAGTAAGATAAGATCTCATATTTTACTTCACAGTGCCTCCTTTTCCTTATATATAAAATGGAGATAATAGTGGTACCTACCTTGTCTGCTTGTTATGAGGAAGAAATGAATTAAAATAAGAAACATACTTTAAATAGTTTGGTATGTAATAAGTCACCATCATCATCATGCTCAATTTCTTTCTTTCTTTTTGTTAGCTGTGTTCAATGCTCTGTCCCAGAGTCTGCACCATTCTTTTTCACTATCCCTTTGGCTACATTTCTGGTTTTTTTTCCTCCCCAAGGCCCGAGTACTTAGTTGTATATTCTCATTGTAAGTTTCCTAGTTCTTCTATGTGAGCCACTGCCACAGCATGGCTACTGACAAGAGAGGGGTGTGGTTCTGCACCTGGGAACTGAACTCGGGCTGCTGAAGCAGAGCACACCAAGCTTTAATCACCAGGTATCAGGGCTGGCTCAACATTTCTGTTTTTTTAGGATGAAATTTTCTTGCCTTAATAATCTTTCGTTCTTGCCTTTTTATTTCCTTGCTCTCATTTTGTAAAATTACAATGAAAATTGGTACACTCTATTTGAAATTCTTGAAAAAGTTCTTGAGTTGGCTAAATGTATTTTGTAACTTTTCCTTCATTTTAAAAATGTTATGGAATATCTTGGGCATTAAAAAGGCAGAACCAGGGGCCGGGCCGGTGATGTAGTGGTTAAGTTTGCACACTGCGCTTTGGCAGCCCGGGGTTCGTAGGTTCGGATCCCAGGCACGGACCTAGCACCACTCGTCAAGCTATGCTGTGGCGGCATCCCACATAAAATAGAGGAAGATTGGCACAGATGTTAGCTCAGTGACAAGCTTCCTAAAGAGAAAAGGAGAAGATTGGCAACAGATGTGAGCTCAGGGCCAATCTTTCTCACACACACATGCATAAAAAGGCAGAACCGTATATTGGTCACCCCTATGTTCACCACACAGCTTCAGACAGAAAACATTAGAGATTCAGTTGAATCTTGAGAGTCCCTTCTTGTTCACATTCCTTTCCCTCACCTGCCAGAGGTCACTTTCATATTGAGTGTGTACTTCTAAAAAATATGAGAGATTATTTTGTATGTTTTAAGGCTTTATATAATTAGAATCATACTTAACACATTCATCTTCCTGCAGCTTATTTTTTGGCTTAACATTTTGAGCTGTATTTATGGTGACACAAGTAGCACCGATTCGTTCATTTTCGTTGCTATATGGCATTATATGACTCGATCACAAATTATTTACTCTCCTGTTGGTGGATACTTACATTGGAAGGTGTCCTACAGGTACAAGATTCCTTCATCTGGAAACCACCTCTATCTCCACGTCAGTATTAGAAACAAAGCAGTAAATAGCTTTTGTGTAGATCCCCCTTGTGCATATGCGACCACGTCTAGGTATATTATACCTAAGAGTGGAATTGCTGGCCATAGAGACATGTGTCTCACACTTTTTTAGGTGTTGCCAAATTGCTCTCCTAAGACTGCACCTTATTACCCCCCCCACCAACAGAATGAGAGTTTTGGTTGGTTCACATCAGTGTCAACACTTGGCATTGTTAGACTTTAGTTTTCGCCAACAAGATCAATTTGAAATGCTGTCTCCCTGTGTTAGTTTATTTGAATATTAGAGGTTGAGCATATGTTTATGGGCCATTCCAGTTTCGCCTTTTTGTATCCCTGTCTGTTTTTGTTTTTGTTTTTTTTAAAGGAAGATTAGCTCTGAGCTAACTGCTGCCAATCCTCCTCTTTTTGCTGAGGAAGACTGGCCCTGAGTTAACATCCATGCCCATCTTCTTCTACTTTATATGTGGGACGCCTACCACAGCATGGCGTGCCAAGCGGTGCCATGTCTGCACCCAGGATCCCAACCGGTGAACCCTGGGCTGCCAAAGCAGAGCGTGTGCTTTTAACCGCTGCGCCACCAGGCCGGCCCCTCCTTGCCTGTTTTTTCTCTTTGGTTGTTTGTCTTTTTCTGGTGGACTTGTAGGAATTACTTTATGTATTCTGATACTGGATCCTTGCTCCTACCTTGTAAATGTCTTCTCGTCTGTGCTCAGTCTGCTCTTTCTGATAATTTGTTGGGTTAAAGCGTACATACACACAGATTCTCCTTGTCTTAAATGCAGGAGACAGAAGCATCTTGACGGATCCACTATCCAGTATAATCTCCTTAGCTCAGTGGATCTTATGGAGAGCATGTATTAGGGACTGAGGCATATTGAACCTCCTGGCCAAGTCTGGTTTATTTTTTTATGCTGGCTCTAGAGGGGTCCTCTGGGACTGTTTGCACTCATCTCATATTCCCATTTGGTTGTAAGCATCTATATAACATGTTTTTGCCACCTACTATAATTAGGGTCTAGTTGTTCATTGAGTAAGTTCTTTTTGGGCAGGATCTATGTATAATTTATCCCTGTATACTCCACATTGCCTATAAGTGTAGTGGGTGTTCAAGGGAGATGGCTGTTAAAGGAGACTGGAACACCTTCCCTTCCAGGCTCTGTCTTGCCCGTTTTGTTTTCCCTTCATTTCACAAATACGTGAGTGCCCGCTGTGGGCATAGGAATAGGTGCTCCCATCCCATTGGATTGGTTTATTGAAATATTAAGGTTATTCATGATAATTGATAATGTTTTTTTTAATCACTTTCAGTTAACAATTTGTTACATAAGTTGCATCATCTTTATTACAGATAGATGACAATAAAGACTTTTTTATCCACCTGTTTTAAAAAGAAAGTTATTAATAGTTCTATATGTCAGTAAAGGTAGTAGGAATTAAGGGGGTTCTTTGGTCCTCATGATTTGGAAATAACGTACTATCAGAGGAAAGAATTTAATTAGACTGATTTTGTAATTCTTTCTGCTTCATGTGAAATATTTAGAAAATCTTTAACATTTTCAAATTAAGTACTTTTAAAAGCTTCAAAACATTATTTAAAATACTTTATTGTAATTCTATGAACCAAGACATTAACACAAATTTAATTTATTATAAAAAAAACCTAGAAGTGGAAATCATAGGCTTTTTGCATATAAAATAAAATTAGTTAATTTCAAATGAGTCACTCTAAATCAAAAAAGTATTTTATATATTGTTCTATCTTCCTATCTATCCATCCATCCTTCCGTCCATCCATCCTGGTATCCACCCATCCTGTAATCCTGTAATGCTATTCCCAGGCACATGCAAGATTACATTAGTTATGCCCCTTGACGTTGGCTATGGCCTCATGACTTGTTTAGTCAATAAAATGTGAGCAGAAGTGATGTGTGTCCCTGCAAGGCAGAGCCAGTGCGCTGTTTGCCTCATCTCCCCACTCCTCCACTCCCCATTGGTGACTGGTGATATTCAGATGCTGGAAGCTGAGCTGTGGAGCAGAGATCCCAGAGGACATGCAGTGGCCAGAGTGAGTGACAAAGTAAACCTGTGTCTTTATAAACCACTAAGATTTGGGGTTAACACCACAGTTTAACCTACACCTTCCTAGCAAGCACCTTCATTATGCTATATTTCAATTCTATTTTTCAGATACAGCTTAATGATGTAGAAGTTAAAATAAATGCAGTTATTAACATTCCATGAAGTTATTATTTTCAAGTGGTTGCTCATCTGACAGTTGCAGTGTAAAAAGTTGTTAATATTTATTTTCTTCTCAAAACTCTGTAACTTTTATATTTTCCTTCTTGATGGATGTGCACTTCCCTCCCAGCTGCTGTGGCAGGGCTTGAGAAAGGTTGATGTGAATCGTAAGGTCTCACTATTTTATGTGATTTTTTCAGTGTAATGTAATAGCAGTAGAGTGTGCCATCCTGGGTTGTACATTCTTTAATTTCAAGTTCTCTCTCATCACTAATAAAATGGAAGACAACTACATCTTCATTATTCTCATAGTCCCTTCTTTTCTTACAAAATTTCACAAGATTATTTTGACTTAAACAAGAGCCTTCAATATCAAAGTATAAAACACACATACACACATACCCATATTCTGATGGATTTCCTAATTAAAAGAAAAGTGGCCTTTAATATATCAAACTGTATATTTCAAATGCAGTTAGTGTTTTGATTGTAACTTCATTTTCTTTTGCACTTTGAGAGTATAGCAGCTGTAATTGGCTTTTTCTCATTGTTTTCATTGCTGTGTTTAGCTCAGTTAAAAGCTAAATTAAATGGTGTTAACTGTCAACTTTAAAGATACCTTTTATTTATAAATTTCATCTATTTAAATTGCTATGTTATAAATTATACAAATAATAAAAATGTGATTTTCATTACTTGACAAAGTTGATATGCATCTTTGCTTTCTAATTTGAATAAATATTTGATAGGTCACTGCTGTGTGCCTAGTAAATTTAGTTGGTTGCCTCAAGCTACTTTTTAATCTTATGTCCTTCCACTAGATGGTGCTCATTCCTTTAGGAAATCTGAGACTTAGTTCAAGGAACTTGTCAGTTATGGCACTGATGGATTAAAAATAAAAAGAAGCAAATTTAGACCAAAGCAATATTGAAAAAGTTTTCATATGTTATGTAAAAAGCCATCAAACTTTGTGGTAGAGGTATTTATGATTAATAAAGTATTATATTTCCAAGGAATCAGTGACTTTGTTATATAGCTCATTTGTCTAAGTACTCAGATGCTTGTGCCCCATGTTAGGTGTTGGGGATATAATGCCAAAAAACAGGCATGGTGGTCTGTAGCCACCTGACTCTTGAAATCAATACTCAAATAATCACTTAAGTAAGTGTAAAATTATAACAGATTTTTGGTAGAGTTTATGATGGGGGAGGGTGTTTGCTCACATTCTGGGAATGTTTTGTTTAGGAAGTGACTACTGAGCTAGTTAAATCAGATCTGAGGGTTGCTTAAGAATTAAGCGGGTAAGAGTGGGTTGGGGCAGAAATTTCACAATAAGCCATAGTGTCAGGTGTTCTCTGCACCCCAGTCATTGGCTGGATCCGTTGGGCCTTTTTAGTTTAGAGAGTTGTGTTCTTCAGCTCTTATTTCTTTGATCGTTTCCTTCTCTCAGCTCTTTTCTCTTCCATCTTTCTGGAAGTTCTTTTAGGTGCATATTGATCTTTCTGGATTCGTAGTTTATTTTTTTTCTTCTGTTTTGCTTTCTGAGAGATCCCCAGCTTTTACTTTCCATCTTTCTATTTAAAATTGCTGTCAAAATTTTAATTTGAGAAACTTTTCGGTGGGGATGTGTCTGTTCCTTTTTCATAGCATCCTAGTCTCATTCCATGGATACACTGTGGAATCTAATAATTAAAGCAAACCAAGCTAACAAAAAAACCCCCTATTTATTGATTCCTTACTGTGTGCCCTGTGCTTTTCAAATTTCTAAATACCTTGTTTAGTTTCTCCAGCAACCCTGAGAGTAATGAACTACTCCTTCTCCCAACTGTAAAGATTAGAAGAACAAGATATTGCTTTGACTAAGGTTCAACAGCCAGTTAAGTGGTGGAGCTGGCCTTGAACCCAGGTGGTCTGACTCAGCTTGGTTCTGTGCTTTAACAGCAACTTATTCTGCTGGTCGATGGATACTCAGTAGAAAGCTTTTGGTTTTATTTTAAATTCTCTTCTGTTTTGTTCACAATCATTACTTACCTTGAGACTTTTTTTTCTGTTTGTCTGCATGGTATTTATCCTGTTGAAGGCTTTTGTCAAGTGTCTATTAATTCTTGGCCATCTGCTTATATTTAATTTTGTGGTGTTAAAAAGCCGAGTGGAAGTTCTTTGTGCCTGGGCAGGGCTTGGTGACCGTGGGCTTCTCTTTAGAGAAGTGGTTTTCAACTGGAGTTGGCGGGCTCAGGGGAGAGGGGGATTATTTTGCAATATTTGGAGACATTTTGTTGTGTCACCACTCGAAGGGAGGGGTGCTACTGGCATTAAGTGGGTAGAGGCCAGGGATACTGCTAACCATCCTACAGTGTACAGAGCAGTCCCCCACAACAAAGAAATACGCAGCCTAAAACGCCAGTAGTGCCAACACTGAGAAACCCAGCTCTGGAGTGAAGGGATAAAAAATCAGCTGCTGTCTGTTGTGGGAGGAGAGGTGGGAAGTCTAGGATGTAGAGGCTTTTTTTCCTGTGGATTTTCAGTTTTGTCACATAGAAACCTGGAATCTGCTCCCTGGGACTTTAGGTGGCTGGCTTTTTGGCATTCTGGATAGGCAAAGGGAAAAGAACCCCCTCAGTATTTAGGTGTTGAGCACCTCCCCATGCCTGGCATCGCCAAGCCCTGAACATCAGTGTCCTCTGCACCAAATTGACTGTCTTCTACATAGTCTCCCAATTTGTTCTAATTCTCTTCTGCTGTGGCTTCCTTTTCTCTAGAAATTCATTGAACTCTCTAGTCTTCTGACTGCCCCATTTCCATTATTTTTAATTCAAAAAAATCATTTTAGTGCATCTTAGGATGGAGAAGAGATGCCTGTCTGTTATTAATCACTAAATTAAACCATAATGTTTAGTGGCATTACTGTAATCCATCACCTGCTCAAACCATAATTTAATCATTCTCTTATAGTTAGAATTTTTCCTTATCAGTTCTTAGGTTACTTTGAAATACAGTTTATCTAGGGGCAATAGGATAAATGCGTGTCTTTCCTTTAACTTACTAATTTTCAGAATATTTTGGTACCCTAGGATCCTCCAAAGTTAATCAGTAGTTTTTTTTTTAAGTATCATTATGAACTCAAGGATTTTTATGTATTTGATGTGTGTCAATTCATTGCAGTCATTCTTCATTTTGATGCTCAAATTACCCCATCTTTGGGCCATGGGAGCCCCTTCAAGTTGGCTTTTGTGGTTTTTGACAAAACTCCATTAGGCTTTGATCATTTCCTTGCTTGTCGATCTGACAAGGTGTCTCAAGCTTATTTTACATATTTCCTGCCCCTGTGTGTTTTCAGATAGATTCCTAGAAATGAAGCGCTCTCTCTTTTTTTGAGAGACTGTGTATTGGTTTCTAACGATGACCAGTAGGACTCCTTTACCCTGCTCTTCCCAACTTCTGATTTGAGGTACTAGCTTTTTATTTCCAGTTAACACCAGTAAGGTAGTCGCTGAGCTTATTTTATTTTCCATATGTTATCTCCCTTCTCTTCCTAATTTTTGCTAGTTATATTTGATATATATATTCCAGATCATAGAAGAGCTACATTCTATTTTTCACCCTTAGCCTCACCGTTTAGCTTTAAATATGTTGCTTTGTAACCATCGGTCCTTATCCAGAAGCTTCTGTAATTGTTTCAGAAATTCATTTTCTAGCAGCTTTCTTGTGGGTAGGGCTCATGGGAACAGTATTCCCTGAGTTCTTAAAACTTTTTCTTGTGGTCTTTGTATTAATAGTTGAGGATCAGTTTGTCTGAAATTAAAATCCTGGGTCCACATTTTCTCTTTTGAATATCTTAAGTGTGTTACTCCTTCAACTCTTGGCATAAAGTGTTCCTGCCTTTATATGTGGTTCTGTTTTGATGTTCCAAGGTTATTTTTCTGTTTATTTTCAGATACTTAAAGAGTGAGTGTTGTGTGTCAGTTTTCCCTCGTACTCAGTATATGCCTTTAATCACGTATGTTCATATATTTTTATTTCACGGTCATTTTTTAAAATCCCCCAGCACCCCGGATATCCCCCTGTGTCCCATCTCAGTTGCTTCCTTACTCCCAGCTCTCCTTCCTCAGGCTAAACCACTTTTCTGACTTTCAATTTTGTGGATAGTTTTGCCTCTTCTTGGAAGTTTATTTAAATGGAACTACACAGTTTGTATTTGTTTGTGTGTGTATGACTTTTTTTACTCAAAGTGTTTGTATGATCCACTTATGTTGTGATTGAATTACTTCATTTGGTTTTTGTTGCTGATGCGTGTTCCGTTCCACAAGTATATCACAGTTCTTTCAACTGTTGATGGCCGTTTTGACTGTTTCCTATTTTTGACTGTTGTGGGTAATGCTACTGCTGTAAACATTGCTGCACAGGCCTCTGATTTGTATGTGGATGTATTTCTGTTGGGTATATACTAAGGAATGGAATTGTTGGGACATAGGGTTTTTATTAAAGTATCTGTATACATATTTCTGTAAGGTATATGTACTTAAGAATGGAGTTGCTAGGTAATAATTTGTTCCAGTTTGTATTCCCACCAGCACTGCATGACAGTTGCTGCTGCTCCACCCACATCCTTACTAGCTGTTGGTATAGTAGGGGTTTTTGTTTTGTTTTGTTTTTAAATCCACTTTGATGGGTTGTAGTAGTAGTTCCTTGTGTTTTAAATTTGGATTCCCAGATGACTTACAAAGTTGAGCCCTTTTTCATATGTTTATTGGCCATTTGGATATATATGTATATATGTTTGTTTTGTTTTGTTTTGCTTTGGTGAGGAAGATTGGCCCCGAGCTAACATCTGTTGCCAATTTCCCTCTTTTTGCTTGAGCAAGATTGTCCTTGAGCTAACATCTGTGCCAGTCTTCCTCTGTTTTGTATGTGGGATGCCTCCACAGCATGACTTGATGAGCGGTGCATAGGTCTGTGCCTGGGATCCGAACCTGTGAAGCTTGGGCCCCTGAAGCGGAGTGCGTGAACTTAACCACAATGCCACCGGGCCAGCCCCTGGATATCTTTTTTAATGAAGTGCGTGTTCAAGTCTTCTGCCCAGTTTTCTTTTAGGTCATCTTTTCCTCGCTGATTTGTAGGAGTTCCTGATGGATGCTTTGTAGTGCTTGGCTGTGGATCAAGCTCTTTGCTGGTTCTGTGTGTTAGGAATTTCTTCTACCACTCTGTGGCTTTTCTTTTAAGTGGGTCTTGATGAGTGGAAGTTCCCAGCTGTAACATAGTACGGTTTGGTAATGTCGTTCATTATGATTAGTGCTTTGGTGTCCTGTTTGGGAAAACTGTGCGTACTTCAAGATCGTGAGGTATTTTCGTGTATTGGCTTCCAGAAGCTTTATGATTTTACCTTTCACATATAGATCCACAGTCTACCTTGAGTTGATGTCTGTATGTGGTGTAAGGTAGGAATCCATTTCAGGAAAGGCCATCCTTTCCCCACTGCTCTAAACTGCGCCCTCCTCTCGTGTCCATATATGCATGGGTCTGCTTCTGGGCTCTCTTCTTTTCTGTTGTTCTGTCCTTCAGTGGCACATTGTCTTACTTAAGTATAGAAAATCTGTGGCAGTTTTGATCGTTACTGGGTTGGATTCATAGTTCAATTTGG
Organism: Equus quagga; assembly: GCF_021613505.1. NCBI lineage: Eukaryota > Metazoa > Chordata > Mammalia > Perissodactyla > Equidae > Equus > Equus quagga. The sequence goes on from NC_060278.1 coordinate 7,760,106, forward strand.
GTAGAATGGATATCTTTACAAATGTTGATTCTTAGAGTTCACAGGTATGGTATATATCTTTCCATTTATTTAGGTTTTTAATTTCTCTCAGTAATAGTTTATTAATTAGGGTTTTTCCTAGGTATTAAAAATATTTTTAATCCTTTGCTGCTGATACATAGAAATAGATTGATGCAGTATAGTGTCCTGATACCCTGCAATTTGCTAAATTCACTTAGAAATTTGATTAGTTTGTCTGTAGATTTCTTTTAAATTTGTTAATAATGGCAGTTTGATTTCTTCCATTATAATCCTTATACTACCTATTTTTCTATCTGTCTATTTTATTTATTTATGCCTTATTGTTCAGTCTAGGACCGTTGTTGAATGAGCCTTATAATAATGGGTTTCTTTGTCTCTTTCCCCATGAATTCTGTTTTTCATTACAATTTCAGTTTTATTTCTTCATTCTATCGTTTATTTCCCCTACTGAACTTTCCATGTCTCTCTGCTCTTATGTTGCTTCTAGTTTAGTCTTTATTACTAAAAAAATTTCTCTAACACATTCCAGCTCTCTTCAAATCATCCTGTTTTCTAATCATCTCATTTCTGAGCCTTTTCTAATTCTCATCATGCTGTTTTCTAATAGCTTCCAGTATTTTCTTTATTTCCGTTAACTCGATTTAAAATATTAGGTTACAGTTTCATCTGCTTTCTGGTCATATTTTTCTGGCGTCTTCATCGTGTTTCCGTGTGTTATTAATTCTTTTTGTTCTTCTAGTATCTCTCCACGCTCGAGTGAAGCGAGTGTCCCTGTACTTTTAGGAGGATGGGAGGGAGTAGCTGTGTGAAGTTGGCGACATGCGAGGGTAGCCTTTTGAGATTTGTGCCTGCGATTGCTTCCTTATCTGTTACTGTGAAATATTAATTAAAAAAAAAGGCTCTCTCAGTGTAGGTACCATTTTATTCTTTTATCAGATCTGCCCTGTCTGGTTTCCTCATGCGTTTGATCTGAACCTTCTCTCTCCTGTACCTCTGATGTCCCTGCCCTGCTCGCTCTGCTTCTGCTTCCAGCAGTTTCTCCCTGGTCTGGTGATTCCCTCTTTTTGAGCTTCTGCCACGGTGTTGCCTTCCTTTGGCTTATATTTATTTTTTAAAAATGATTTAAAAATTTTATTGCCCTTTAACCAGACCTAATGATATACAGACCATCCATAATGTGAGAAATCATAATGCTTATAGGATTATTGAAAACATTAAAGGGGCTAATGTAGGTGAAGCACCTAGAACTGTAAGCACTCAGTGTTTGTTGGTGGTGTAATTATTAATAATAATTAGGAAATGCCATGTTCATTCATTCAACAAAATAAATAACTATTTGAATGAAGTATTAAAGTTGGTAGTGATCAGAAGAAGAATGTAGAGAATTAGACTAATGTATTGCTAGTCTGACTCATTTTTTGGCAAACATAGTTAGATACGTGAGGAGCAACCAGTAGTATCATTGGTACAATTTCTAGAACTCAGAAAGTTTTTTTTTTTAAATATTGCGTTCCTTAATGTTTTATTAGATTTATTTTTCTTCTTTGGAACTTGATGAAAAGCATTATTTCATCTTAGCTGGAAAAGCAGCTTTCTCCTACCTCTCATTGGGAAATAATTATTATACCCACATCACCTGAGTTGGTATACTAGCATCTCGATACCTCCACAGTAGCTGCTTTGGCAGAAGTAGAAATACACTATGTATTTGTCTAGGGCAGAGCAAGAGTCCAGAATGAAATAAGATTTGTGCGTGTGCTGCACAGAGCTTTTAACCTTCCTATATAAATCAGAAGCGGGAGAGGATTGAATAATGTCTAGGTTTTTTTTAGGTTTTCATATAGTTCCAACAGTATCTGTTTCTAAATCACAAATTTTACCTAGTGATGTATTTATTTCTACTATGTTAAAAAAAATTATCCATGGTATGTTGAGGTCCTAACTTACATTTTGGTGAAATATACCCTTGAAATTCACAGGACAGTTTGATTTGGTATCTCGCAACTTCACGAAACTGGGCTGCCAAAGCCCGTGACATCATCCTCTCTGTGGGCCAATGAAAGTACATTGCATCATCGCAGTTCTGGCAGTGTGTGAAATTTGCAAAGATGTTAGCACATGCTCTCTTGCGCTGCTGGGATGGTGATGACTGCTGCTTCGGCAAAATTATAGAGTGTGTCCAGGGTAGGTCTTGAAGGATTAAGTGGAAAGTGCAGCCACTTAGATGGAAAGATGTTGGTACTTGAATAACCGTATGAAACAGAGAGGCCAGCCACCCTCCCCTTACTGTCTTTCCCACGAGCCTCTTTTTGGACCATGAGATGAGCAAAAAGTAAGACAAGCGAGAAAGGAAAGACGTGACAGAACTATAGAAAGTCTGCTGTATGGAAAGAATAAACAGAACTCTAGAAGTGCAATGCAAGCATATGATAATTGTAATCCACATTTACACAGAGGATGTGTGTGTCTTACCAATGATTCGTTTATCGGAGGATTCCATAAAATACTTCTGTCACCTGCTAATACAGCATGCTTAATACAGTGTGCTTAAAAAGTTTGGTCCCGAGCGTAATCTTTTAACAACATCCCTGTTAAAAAGGATCAGTATATGCGTAAAGACGACCCAGCTAAATTATAGTTTCTCTTTCCAATGAGATAACATTCCTTTACTTTTGAAAATCTCTGGCCTCACTTGAAATGTCATGGACCCCACACTTGGGCCTCCTGCACATATTGCCACCAAGCCTAGCCAGAAACTTTTTTCTTCAGCTATTAAAATGTAAAACCATAAGGAAAATGGACTTTTGCCACAGCATAGCATTCGGAGGCTAAAAAAGGAAGTGTGCCAGCCCTGTGACCAAGTGGTTAAGTTTGTGTGCTCCACATCCAGGTCTGGGGTTCACTGATTTGACTCCTGGGCACAGACCTACACACCACTCATCAAGCTGTGCTGTGGCAGCATCCCACATAGAGGAACTAGAATGACTTACAACTGGCATATACAACTATGTACTGGGGTTTGGGGAGGAAAAAAAAGAGGAAGATTGGCAACAGATGTTAGCTCAGGGCCAATCTTCCTTACCTATAAAAAAAAAGGAATAAAAGTTAGAAGTAGCATATACAAAAATTTTCCTTTCTTTCTTGCTTCTGGCTTTCATTAACTTCATTAGTTTACATTTTTTTTTTGTTCATATCTGGTTATTTTCTTTTTTTGTTTTATTGAGGTCATAATAGTTTATAACGTGAAATTTCAGTTGTATGTTATTATTTGTCATTCACCGTATGAATGTGCCCCTTTACCCCTTATGCCCACCCCCCAACCCCCTTCCCCTCTAGCAACCACTTATCTACTCTCTTCGTCCATGTGGTTAATCTTCCACATATGAGTGAAATCATGCAGTGTTTGTCTTTCTCTGTCTGGCTTATCTTACTTAACATAATACCCTCAAGGTCCATCCATGTTGTTGCAAATGGGATGATTTTGTCTTTTTTTATGACTGAATAGTATTTCACATCACGTCTTCTTTATCCTTTCATCAGTTGATGGGCACTTGGGTTGCTTCCACGTCTTGGCTATTGTGAATAATGCTGCAATGAATGTGGGGGTGCATAAGTCTCTTTGAATTGTTGATTTCAAGTTCTTTAGATAAATACCCAGTAGTGGGATACCTGGGTCATGTGGTATTTCTATTTTTAATTTTTTAAGAAATCTCCATACTGTTTTCCATAGTGGCTGAACCAGTTTGCATTCCCACTAGAAGTGTATGAGGGTTCCCTTTTCTCCACAACCTCTCCAACATTTGTTATTTTTTGTCTTGGTGATTATAGCCATTCTAACAGTTGTAAGGTGATATCCCGTTGTAGTTTTGATGTGCCTTTCCCTGATGATTAGTGATGTTGAATATTTTTTCATGTGCCTGTTGGCCATCTGTATACCTTCTTTGGAAAAATGTCTCTTCAGATCCTCTGCCTATTTTTTATGGGGTTGTTTTTTTGTTGTTGTGTGAGTTGTTTATATATTTTTGAGATTAACCCCTTGTCGGATATGTAATTTGCAAATATTTTCTTTGGTGGGTTGTCTTTTCGTTTTGTCCCTGGTTTCCTTTGCCTTGCGGGAAACTCTTTAATCTGATGAAGTCCCATTTATTTCTTTTTTCTTTTGCTTCCTAGTGCCAGCCAGGAGTAGCGGAGTTGGCACGGGGATGGTGCATAATACATTCTTTTATCCCTTACTGCTCCCCCTCCCCCACTCACACACCTTGGGGGATGGACTGGTTTATTTCTGGAGGAGGTCCAGTTCTTCTAGTTTGTTCGGGCTGGAAAAAAAAAGGGGAAAGAAACAATAGTTTTTACTTAATTATCCTCATTGTTACTTCCTCACAGGCTAACGCTTAGTGGCATCCTTACCTCTGTGCTAAGTGCACAAATGTTGAGTCTGTATCGGGGTACAGAGTTGGTGCAACCCAAAGCCTTTGACGGTGCGGTTGGCTGGATTCTGAGCAAGATGGCTCAAGTCCAGCTAACGAGGAAACTCACGCATCATTTGTAGGCCGAGCAATAGTCTGCCCCTAACCCCTTCTTTATTCTGCAGTCTCTCCTTGTTGCCCTTCTCCCCGTGATTAGATAGACACAAAGGGTAAGTCAGCTAGTCTGCTGCCTGAGTTAGAGAATATCTTTCAGTCTTCTCATCTGCACTTACATTCTCTGTGAGGGGTTCTCTGAGAGACTTGCCTTTTTTACCCTACTCTTCGCTAGGCTATAGACTCCTTACTCCTGTTTTTGTCTTTTCCTATGTTGATAAGACAATTTTTCTGTCTTTTGTCCGTATATATATATATACACACACACATATACATACACACACATATACTAAATACATACACACACTGGGAAGTGGTGGATGGCATGATGGGGGTGGTTGATTATTACATTTCAGCCGTCTCTTGAGCTCTAGTCTCTTGAGCTCTAGACGGGTGTAGATTTCCAGCTGTCAGAAATTTTCCTTAGACCATGTGACTCAACACTTCTCTTTTTTTCAGCTTTGGGCACTAGTCGTCAGTTTAGGGGCAAGAAGAAAAAAGTTACACACACCATCCTCTTAAACTATGATTGCAGAATGGTAACTAGCTGTCTGAGATTGCGAGATTCATTCACTGTTAATTATTAATGATTATAACTTTTGAGCTTCTATTTTGTGAGAGGGATTGCGCTGTGTGCTAGAGCTATAGTGGAAACTCCAGGGGCATTTCCCTCATCTGTGAATTTCATTACCTAGTGGGGACAGGCCTAAGCAGATAAATATAGTAAATCTACTAATATGAAGTCTGATAAGGGTGATGAACAAAAAGAATAGGGAGCGATCAGAACTAATAATGAGGGAGTACTAATTTTGATTGGACTTTTAGGGAATGCATCTTTGTATAAATAACATTTGAGCTGAGACCCAAAGATGACCGTGGGCCCCCCAAGACTGAGGAGCATTGGAGGCGGAGAGAATGCCTTGATGTAGGAGGGACCCTGTAGGCTTGAGGAACTAACGTAAGGTCCCTGTGGTTGGAACTTGGTGAGGAGAGTGGCTTGAGATAGAACCCTATGGGGCTAGGTCATGCGGGACTAAGTGAATTTCTAAGTGCATTGGCAAGCATACCCTTTATCTCGAGTGCAATGGCAAGCCATTGAAAGATTTGAATTAGGAAGTGACAACCAATTTATGATTGCTGGATATTTCCACTGGGAGTGAAGTCTGGTTCCTGTCTGACACTCATTTTCCACACAGTCACGTCGTAATGCACTCCACATTCCCTAACCAGATCCTAGCTCATCTCAAAATTATGTGTTTCCTCATTAACTTCAATGGAATTTGGGATTGTGGGCAAAGGGTCTTTAAATTCCTATGGGGAGATGATAGCTGACAACAATGATAGCTAGCTTTATGATCTTTGAAATCATTCTGATAGTTACTCTTTTTTCTAAGAACCCTTCCATTCAGCTGCTACACTTTTTCCTGTGTGAAGATTTCATTCTTCTCCCCAAAGATAGAACTTTCTTCTTTGGGAATAGGCAACTAAAGTGATGGTTGTTTTAAGACAGGTCCTTTCTGCACATGTTAATAAACACATAGATCTAGATTTTTCATAACAAACCATGTTCTTCCTGGAAATCTCATTCTGATGTTCATAGCCTAATCTTGTACTCTCTCCATCATTTCCCACTTGCTGTGGTCAAAATTAATTTCTACCTTTTTTGTGTCCACCCAGGCTTTCTTAACCCTGCAGCCACTGCCTTCATTTAGGTCCTTTTCTTCTTTTACTTTGACTATTTTAGAAGAAATGTCAAAGGGGATGGCATTTAGTTTAGTGTCCTTCAGAAATGCACATTCTCTCCTTGAGCATAGATGATACCAGTTCTACTTTGATTTTATCTTTAGGCATCAGTTGTATCTTATATATATATGCGATATGATGTAGTCAAGAGGAAACTAATATATCTTTGCACTAGGAATAACAGTGGGGGGTATTAGGGACAATCAGGACATAAACTACCATTTGGGGGACATTTTCCATTTTCTAGAGACAGTGTGAAGCTCTTTTAATGGTCACTTTAATCTTCACAATAGTCCTGTACAGTAGGTACTATTATACGAAGAAGCTAAGCTTGAGAAGGTTATCATCTTAGTCCGTTTAGGCTACTTTAACAGAATACCATAGACTGGGTGGCTTATAAACAACAGAAATGTATTTCTCATAGATCTGAAGGCTGAGAAGTCCAAGATCAAGGCACCAGCAGGTTCCATGTCCGGTGAGAGCCTGCTTCCTAGTTCATAGATGGCCATCTTTTTGCTGTGTCCTCACGTGGTAGAAGAGGGGAGGGAGCCCTCTGGTGTCTCTTTTATAAGGGCACTAATTTCATCCATGCGGGCTCTGCTCTCATCTCTTAATCACCTCCCAAATGACCTGCCTCCTAATACCAACCATGACATTGGGGGAATAGGTTTCAACATGTGAATTTTGGGAGGAACATAAACACTCAGTCCATTGCAAAAGTTAAGTAAGTTGTCTAATGGCAAGTAAGGGGCAGAACTAGGATTTAAACTTGCATATATTTGAATTCAAGGCTCTTAATAAATTATGTTGATAATTTATTTTTAAAAACCGTGAAAATGTTATAAATTCTCCATATTTACTTTTCTTTGTCCTTGTCCTTGTCCCCAAGTGGATAGCAGTAAAATCTCTAAAGCATAGTGGGCCTGTATGCTTATCTTTGGAGGCAGCAAGGAAGACAATAGCTGCAGAGAGCATATTCCATTTTACAGCAGGCTTGGGGTAGAGGCAGTAGTGGTGGCTGCTAAGAGGAGATGGACTCCATCAGACTTGCTGCACAAAAGGACAGAAAACCTGAGGAGCCTCAGAAATAACCTGTGCTGAGCAGTGACCAGTCCTTTGGAATTTCTTGCCACTAGAGCGATGTCCTCTTAACTGGCTTCTTGTTTCCACTCCCTTCCTCTTTCCCCATCTCTGCAAGGAAAATAGAGGGAAGCACAAGTAGGGCCTTGTGTCTCCTCTTTAATGTCTTTTTATTTTATTTTTATTTAATTGGATAAAGTCTAAACCTCTTGGTATGATTATCCATCAGTATTTGGAACCCAAAACAATAGTTTTTAACTTTTCTTGGGATCATAGACCCCTTTGAGTTTTTGGTGAAACTTTGGATTATTTTCCTAGAAAAATACATGCAAACAGTTTGTAGACAGTTTCCAGTATGCCATGAGCTGCCGAGAGCCATCCATGGACTCCTAGCCATAGACCCTAGATACGCAATTTGTCACTTTTAATATAGCTCGTTCCATCTTTTGTGACTAAAAGACCTTCTTTTCAAGTTGTAATTACAGTTCTTGCTTGTTAAAATGTAAACTACAGGCAAGTGTATAGCACCATTGATCGCTACTTGTTTAGTGAAACCTGTCTGAGTTCCATGATGTCGAATCAACCCATTTGCCATTTGTCATAACATCCACCATCACCCTGATAAAAATTTAACAGTCCTCAGTTCTTCAGTGATTATTGAATATAGATTTTTTTTTTCATGGCAAATCTGATCATTCTTCTATGAGGGGAGTGAAAGATGTATGCACCAATTGTTTCAAAATAGGACAGTTTATTTACTTCTGGATTGGATAATTCAAGTTCAGTTTTTGTTGAGTTGCTAAACATTCCAAAGAAATGTCTAATGCCCTGACTACTTTATCCTAGAATATTGTTCTAGGAACTAAAGGAATCTGATCTGCAGGGAAGGCTCTGGGACGTGATTTCAAATAGAATCACTACATAGTCAACTCAATCAAGAGCTTGATGGTTTATTGCCTCTTATAATTTAACTTAAGCCTCAAAACCGTTTTTAATGCTTATAACCACTTTATGGCCATGTCCCTTATAAGAATTACTCATCTCCGTAGAGATATTGCAAACACCCTGCCCTGATTTGCAGGGAAAGTACCAGTTGCTCCCAATGGTTTGCTATGGAAAGGCTTTTCTTTGGTTCCTTGTGGCTGTGTTGCTTGAGGAAAGTAACAGCCTCAAATCTTTGTTTAGTAACTGTGCTTGTGAGCACAGTACACTCAAATCCTGCATCATACAGAGGAACGTCTAAAGACAAAAGCTTTATAAAGATCTGTGTTTTAACTCTGAAAAAGTGATTCTAAATCAGATGAACTATTATTTTCAACTTGAGGAAAAAAATACATTGAGATCAGGTAGAGACACTGACTAAAATGGATCTCACAAGCCAGGTGAACAGAATAACTCCTGAGAGCTCAAATATAAAGGTACCTAGACTCTCTTCCTAGAAGTAAAAAGTGACTATTTTCTCCTTTATAATGATATTGCCAACCAAGGGAACTGGATGCTCCCTGTTAGAAGCCAAAATTAGTTTACATTAAATAACCAACCCAGCCTTCTAGTTCCTACAATAAATACCTAGAAATTCTGGGTAATTGCAACCATTCTTTTTCATACATTACTAAGGTTGTAAGAAAGTAAGGGAAATGCATCTGTTTTACAAGTGAAGAGGACACTGATTGCTGTACTGGTAACTGCTTCAACTTCTGTTGCAGCTGTGTTGGAGGAGTAGGCCGGGGTGGAGGTGGGGTCGCTCTCCTAACATTTGCGCCAGGTAAAGTGGGGAATTCGTACTGACACACACACACAAAAAGGCTCCTTTTTTAGGGTTACTCTGTTAGTGATTGGGAAGATGAGAAAGTTCCAACTGCTTTTTTAGGGAGGTGGCTAAGAATCTAGTCTGTCTCCCTGGGATTAGCTAGAAACAGAAGAAAGTCTAGTTTAAGAATTGTAACCATGAACTGGTTGGTCCATGGCTTCAGTTTTTTCATCCATAAACTCCAGGAGTCCTAAACTATAAAATTAGCAAAGTGGCTGGTGATACTTCAAGGTCACCCATTGGAGGAAAATACTAGATAAAATTATTTCTGAAAAGATATACCATCAACCTGGAATTCCCTCTTGTGATGCCCCCCTAAAGATTTACTAACAACCCCAAATTACAACACATTTGGGGAAAATCTACCTTCAGCTCCAGTCAGTAGCCACTGCAAATAGTAAGATTAAAACCTAAGCACTCTACATAATGAGACAGCCTTATAGCCTATAAAATAACTATGTTTAAAATGATATAAGACATAAAAGAAGGCTTCAGTCGTTAGAAGAAAAACACTAGGTGCCAGGAAAAGAAAACAGAAAGATTACAAAAAGAACCATATTTGAACCACAAGAATAGAAAGTATAGTCATTAAAAAAAAAAAAATCAACCAAAACACTCTGGATAGATTCCTCAGAGATTAGACAGTGTTGAAGAGAGCAAAGTGAATTGCAAGATAGATTTCAGGAAAATTCCTAGAATGCAGAGAGATAACAAGGTTAAGACACACCAGCTTGGTTTTCATGGAATATGGGATCCTAGAAGGCTGTGGAAGAATAAGGGGCTAAGAAGTTTTGCCTTACTAGATACCAGAGGTGTAGATAGAAATATCATAATGGTGTTGGCCCAGAGAGACAAATCAAGGAACAGAATAGAGAGCCCAGATACAGACACTTGTATGTGGGAGTCTGATAAATAACAAGTAGTATTACATATCAGTAGGAAAAGGTTAAATGGTGTTATCCTTTTTAAAAAGGTAAGATGAGTTTGGGCTGGCCCAGTGGTGTAGTGCTTAAGTTCGTGCTCTCTGCTTCAGTGGCCCAGGGTTCGCAGCTTTGGATCTTGGGCGCAGACCCACCACTGTTCATCGAGCCATCAAGCTGTGGTGGCGTCTGCCATAAAATAGAGGAAGATCAACACAGATGTTAGCTCACAGCCAATCTTCCTCAGCAAAATAAATAAATAAATAAAAAGATTCTGAGAGCTCTTCCTGGGTGTGAGTTAAGACTTCAGTATGCAAAATTGTAAAACTTTAAAAAAAAAAGTCACAGGAAAATCTCTTTATTACATTAGGATAGGGAATAGCAGCACATGAATGGAAGGCAAAGATGAAACAAGGGGGAGGAAAGTACGTTATTTCATTTCTCATTTTATACTTGACTGTGGATAGCTGGTCCTTCATCACCTCAGTGTCACATGTAGCACGGGTGGTCTGGATTTTCTTGTCCTGTACTTCAGTACTCCTATGTGAGTACTAGACAAAAACCTCTTCCTTCTCAGCTGCTCAGCGAATGAATAGTGAGTGAAACAGGGACAAATATTTGAACTTGCCTTAAGTAGTCACATGAAGTTTTCCCTTTTTATGATGTGTGTCCTCTCACCTCTTCCCCAGGTAACCTTTCTAAATAGAAAGGTTAGAATCATTTGCAGTCCTGCCACATTTTACTTCCAAATTGACTCTGAGTATGTTTCTCCTAGAATGAGTGTTTATTTTAGTCAGTATTTTATGAGCAAATAAAACTCCAATTAGAGTAGTTTGCCTTTTCTTTTGTTTTCCGATAATTTGTGTGATGCATGTAACTTCTGTGTTATGCAGGGCGGCCTGGGTTATGTAAAGAAAGAAGGAATGAATTAAGATAAAAACAGAGAAATAAAATACTAGAAAGCAAAAATGGTAAACTAATCAATCCAGAAGGTGGTTCTTTGAAAATACGGTAAAATCAATGTTCATTAACTAATGAAGAGGTGAAGGGTGAAAATAAAGTGCAAATATGCCAAGTCAGAAAAGGTAATGAAGAAAAAAGTAGGTAATAGAAATTCAGACTCCTAAGAAAGTCTTTTTTAAAATTTCTTAAGTAGATTCAGATAATTTTTTTTAAGCCAGATAAAAATGAATAATTTTCTAGGAAATAGTATTTTCTGCAACTGACGCCAGAAGAGAAAGACCGAAATGGAGAAATTACTATAAACAAACTGGAAGAAATGAAATTAGTTAGAGGATAAAGCTGCCCTCCAAAACATGTCAGACCCAGCTGGTTTCTCAGGGGAACGCCATCAAATATTTAAAGAAGCGATCACTCCAGTGATATTTAGATGTTCTCAGAGCATGTAAAGAGATAGAATGCTTCCATAGTTTTAAAAATAGTGAAATGAATATAACATTGATATCAAGACCCAATAAAGACAGGACTCTCCCCCCAAAAATCACCCCACAAATATCAGCCTCAGTTATGTATATTGATGCAGAAATTCTAAATAAAATATTAGCCAGTGGAATTCCACAGCAGCTTAAGATAATAATACATCATAACCAAGTGAGGTTCGTTGTGGGAATGCAAGGATGGGTCAGTATGTGGAAATCTATAAATAGAATTCACCTAAATATTAAGGTCGGTATGTGGAAATCTATAAATAGAATTCACCTAAATATTAACTGGTCAAATAGGAAAAACAATATGTTTGTATATGCTGAAAAGCATTTTGTGAAACTGGACGTTCATTCTCAAAAAATTCTTGAGAAATTTAGAATGCATGGAAACTGATTTCACGTGATAACATATATGTCTATGGCAATGTAAAGCCAGAATATAGCACATTAAAGGCAGGAACAAAACGAGAATGTCAGCTCTTACCGTTGTATTAATGTTTTTTTCTAGAGGTACTGGCCAAGAAAATTAGCCAAAAGAGAGAGATCAGTGGTATAAAATTGAAAAGGAGGGCTCACAATTGGCTCTATTGCCTCTGCTCCGTTTGTTGGTTTCAGTTTTAAATTTCTTCTCTTTGTTGTCTCTTGTTTCTCTTGAGGCAAAGTTTTTTGCCTTTTGGAGAAACATTGAATTATTGGTTTTAAAGAGGATCCCAGCCATTAGAATACTTGTATTTTTTTATTCCTGTTCAACGTAGTGTGTAATTTCCAGCTCTTCTTGGCTGTCATGGTGTCCCACAGATCTTCTTTTAATTCTCAGACTCACTTCCTCCCCGTGTTTTAAGTAGAGGAGGGAGATGCGGGGTTGGGGTGGGTGTTGTGTCTGTGTGCACGTCCACACCACTTCTGCACTGGGTACTATTAATCAACGCAGTAGACGTTCAAACTACGGAGCAGTTGTTTTCAGTATTTTTTTATACTCAGAAGGCAGGAAAAGGGTTTTACAGTTCTGGTTTATTTAATATCAGTCGGGTAACCACGATTGGGTTTTTCAGTTTAAATACCTCGACACATCATTGAGAAGTTTAAAACAAATGATTGCATTGGGACTAGTTAAGCTTTATTTATACTTCATTTAAAACAATTTCTACTGTATGTTTACTAAAATTAGATTATTGGCACCAGATTTCCTTAAAAAAATAAACATTTATTTCTAAGATGTGTGTAAATGAAGGCAATTATAGCGTTCTTGTAAGAGTTGGTTACATACAGAAATGATTTTTATTTAACTGACTGTTTCTGATCACAAATGTAGTTATAGAAAAGAAACCCTTATGGACACATCCATATACACTTTAATATTGCATAATGTATATACATTTTGAAATGCACTCTTTTCTTAATAGTGTATTTTAAATATTTTAGCATGCCATTCTTTTTTAGGATCTTACTTTTAAATAATTGCCTATTTTTCCATCATATGAAGTTAATGTAACCAGGGTCTTCCCTTCTCTCCAGACTTCTTTACTCCTAACTCCTTCCTTTCCACAACTCTTTACACTTCTATTTTTTCTTGGTGAGGGAGATTGGCCCTGAGGTAACATCTGCTGCCAGTCCTCCTCCTTTTGCTTGAGGAAGAGTAGTCCTGAGCTAACATCTGTGCCAGTCTTCCTCTGCCTTGTGTGTGGGAGGCTGCCACAGCATAGCCTGATGAGCAGTGTGTAGGTCTGGACCCAGGATCCAAACCTGTGAACCCCAGGCTGTCAAAGCAGAGCGTGAGCTTCACCACCACACCACCCGGCTGGCCCCAACTCTTTCCACCTTTGCTCCCTTCTTGTTGGTCAGGGGAGAAAAATGAAGTACGCTTATATTACATGGTTGAATCTGCAAAGGGAAATGTTTAGTTAAAACAAATGAGATGTTGCAGATTGGGCTATAGATATTTAGTAATAGATGCTAATTTTCCCTATTGATGATTAAGCCACATCTTTGGTTATATATTTGTCTGGTGGGTTCCAAAATGTTACTACTCAGGGAAATTTGCCAAACTTTATCGGAGTGAATTGGTATATTCACTGGGTATAAAGGGAAATTACAGAGTGGATAATATAAAGCTATGCCGTGTTATCAATATGAGAGCCAATAGCCACATGTGGGTATTTAAATTTAAATTAATTAAAATTAAATAAAATTAAAAATTCAGTTCTTCAGGTACCCCAGCCACAGTTCACGTGCTCAGTAACCACATGTGGTTAGTGACTAACCGTATTGGACAAGCAGATACAGAACGTTTTCAACATCACAGAAAGTTCTCTTGGACAGCTATGGGTTGAGGTCTGTATGTGTTACCTGTTTATTATATTAGAATTTAAAAATCGTTTTGATTTTTAAATTTTCTTCCCTGGTATTATAAATACTAATAAAAAGCAGAATTTCTATCAATATTTTTGGAAACAGTGAACAGCTCAAAATTATTTAGAGTAATTTTTACTTTCCTACCAACTTAATTTTTTAAATTATGTATTGAGGTAAAACACAGCTCAGCATAGAGTTGCCAGCATCTGAAAATTCTAGGAGAGCATTTAAAAAATTCTTCATCTAGGACAAAGTCCAGGGGGAGGGGGTGGGCTCTTACATCACTCGGGGGACCATCTAGAGAAGATGATGTAGAAAGAAGAGTTGATTGTTTTTGAAAGACACTCAGAAGAAACAAATTAAGTGGAGAAATATGTATGTATTTGGGGCATGTAATTTTAGGTTATAATTGTAGTATTTATATAAATTAATCTAGCAAAATTAGGAACCGTAGGAAAGAAAAAATAAGAGAGAGGAGAGGAGCTGTCACCAGTCCTGTCATCATTGAAAACAGTATTACTGTTTGTCCCATATCTATCCAGCCTCCTGTCGTATTCATTCGGCAGTGATTGAGGTCAGTGAAAACGCAGACGAGATTAGTCTGGAAGGTAGGCAGGCGGAGTGAGGAAGAACTCTGACACTGAGCTGGAGGGCCTGAGTTTGAAATCCCAGCTCTGCCATTAACTGTCTGTGGGACCATTGCAAGTTATTTCCCTCCTGCGTGTCTCTTTATCTGTAAAATGGGATGATGGTGCAGTCTATCTCTTAGTGCTCTTGTGAAGCTTAAGGAATTAAAATATTAAACTCATTGAAGACTATGTTACTAAT